>NC_056727.1:357885955-358185955 GCF_019279795.1 Protopterus annectens | reverse complement strand
TCCTCAGCTCCGACTCGGCCGCTTAGAAAGCCTGTAAACTTCTGATTGGCTCGTGTCTAATAGGTATCCCATAATGCATGCGCACATTCCCCAGATCTTGTTTGCTACTAGTCTACCAGAATAAGACAAGAAAAAGAACAAAGGTCCGGAAGAATAAACTGTAATAAAAGGAGCCCGTGTGGCAAAAAAACACTGTAGAAAAGGAAAAACTGTATCCAGATCCTCCAGGAAGGGGGCTGGTGGGTGGGTTCGTAATAATGTTCGGCGAGATGGACTACATACATGGAATGTTATGGTGAGCACATAACTTCTTTATGTTATGTAGTCCTATCTCACCTCCATTATTACATGTGGGACAGCGTCCCTAGCATCTTGAATGGGTGTTTCACTGGAAGATGCTCCTGAGTACCATGAAAACAAACTAAGCTCTACCCCTGGAAGTTAAATTCAATTTATAATGGGAAATGAAGGTATGAGGGGTAGCCCATGTTGCTGCTGCACATATATTATCAATAGATGCCCTGGCTTGGAAAGCAGCAGAAGTAGAGAAGGACCTGGTGGAATGCGCTTTGACTTTAAAGGGTAACTCCTTTCCTTGAGAACTGTAAATAAAGAAAATACAACTAGAGATCCAGTTTGAAATTGTAACCTTGGAAACTGGCAAGCCCATTCTCAACTCAGCAAAGGAAATAAACAGCTGTTCTGATTTTCTAAATTCCTTGTTCCGGTGGATATAGAATCATAGTTGCCTGTGTACATCCAATTGGTGGAATGTATACTCTGCTTTATTTGGAGTAATTAGGGAAGAACACTGGCAGTTCAATTGTTTGGTTTAAGTGAAATTGAGAACAGACTTTAGGAATAAAAGAAGGGTTGGTCCGGACAGAGACCCTATCTTTGTGAAAAATTAAATATGGAGGTTTAACAGACAGAGCCTGTAATTCAGAAACTCACCTGGATGAGGTTATTGCTACCAGAAAAAGAGTCTTCCAAGACAGAAATTTCAACTGACAACTATGGGCTGGTTCAAAGGGTGGAAGAGTAAGTCTAGGCAGAACTAGATTCAGGTCCCAAGGAGGAACGAGGTCTTTCACAGGAGGTCTTAACATCATGGAACCCTTAAGAAAGGATTTGCACAGTTTGTGAGATATAAGACTGGAATCACTAATCCCCGCATGATTACATATTGCTGCTAGTTGAACTCAGAGTGTAGCAGCTGCTGAACCTTGGTGAAAGAGTTCTGAAAGAAACTCTAGAACAATAGTAATGGGAACTGTAAATGGATCAACTTCTCTGTTGTGTGCCCATATGGAAAATCTCTTCCATTTACTATGATACAATTTTCTGGTCGAAGACTTGTGAGAAGAGGTAATAATATGAGTTACAGCTGGAGACAAATCATGATGCCTGACTAGTGACGGAACTGGAGCAGCCATGCCATCAGTTTGAGAGTGTGGAGACTGGGGTGAAGAGAACCTGACGTGTGTCAGGAGGTCTGGCACTGGGTCCAGAGTCCATGGGCAGTCCAAGAGGTGAGGCCCAAGAAAAGGGAACCAAATCTGACGAGGCCAGTAAGGAGTGATGAGGATCATATCTTGCTTCCCAACAGCATTGCTTTCTGTATGACCTTGGGGATGAGTGGAAAAGGAGGAAAAGCATAAAGGAGTCCCAGGGACCAATCGTGGACTAGTGCATCTCTTGGAGACTCCCCCAGAGGAGGGGGGATGAGAGAGAAAAAGGTGCTGCATTTGGTGTTGATGGGACTGGCAAAGAGGTCGCAGCAGGGTTGTCTCCACTTGTGAAAGATCATACTGGCTGTTTTCTGATTCAAGGACCATTCATGAGGTAACAATATTGCCCTGCTTAGTTTGTCCACTATTACATTGGAAGTCCCCAGGATGTGCGTTGCAATGAGAAAGCGTTGGGAAGAAATCGTCCACTCCCAAACTCGCATGGCCTCTCGACATAAGGGGTATGATCTGGTCCCCCCTTGTTTGTTTAGATACCAGACAACCGACATGTTGGTCTGGATAGCTATCGTCCCTAGAGGGAGAAAGTTGTGAAGCGCTTGCAATGCTAGAAGCACCACCCTCATCTCTAGGACACTGATATGCAGATGGGCCTCCTGCATTTGCCATGTGCCTTGGACAGTCCTGCCAAGATAATGCCCCCCCCCACCCTATCTGAGAGGCATCCGTGGTCACAGTGGCAATGGGTTGGTGCGGTACAAAGGGAGTCACTGTGGTAAGATGACCTGGTTGAATCCACCAGTGTAGGTCCTTTTTGCAAGAATCTGTAATCAGGATCTGATGATGTAGAGGCAACTGCTGAAATGACCACTGGGATGACAGGAGCCATTGGAGTATTCTCATATGTAGTCTTGCTAAAGGTACCAAGGTTATGGTTGACGCCATAGTTCAGAGAAGCTGCAACACCACCTTTGCTTTGACTCTTTGAAGGGGAAGTATCCTGTAAATTTGTTGCACAAGATTCTGTATTCTGTCTGTAGGTAGTCTGGCTGTCATCTCGACCGTGTCTATGTTTGCTCGTATAAAAGTTATAGACTGAGTGGGCAAAATAGAGGATTTTTCCCAGTTTATCGTGATTCCCAACTGGGAACAGAGCATGACTGTGGAATCTCTCGAATGAATTAGCGATGCCTGGTGGTGGTGGTCAGGAGCCAATCGTCCAGGTATGGAAAGACTTGGATTCCCTGACAACGCAAATGAGCTGTGACTACTGCCATGTACTTGGTGAACACCCAGGGGGCTGTGGTGAGACCAAAGGGCAGCGCCCGAAACTGGTAATGATTGGGTAAGGTCTAGAAGGAACAGTAAAACGTACTCCCATGGCAGAGAGAGTCTTTCCTTCCTGCTCACACCTGGTGAGGGTATCTCACCTTGGGTCCAAAAAGAGAGGATCCATCTATGGAAGCATTGGTGAATGTAGACTTGAAAGGCTCAGCAAATTTGCATAGACGCATCCAAGAATGTCTCCTGAATGAGACTCCTGAACCCGCCACCCTATTCGCACCATCAGCTGCATATGAGATCAGCCGCATGGAGGAGTTAACAATAGATGTGTGGGTAGCCAACTGAGCCAAGACTGTAGATGGGACTGCTTCAGTCAAGGTACCCTGAAGAGTATCTCCTAACTCCTTTAGGAGATCTCTCTGAAGTCTCGTAAAATGTGATAGTTCAGCGATCGGAGTGTAAAAGCCGCTGTAGAGAAGATATGCTTCCCGTACCTGTCCATCGTTTGGAATTCCTTATTAGGTGGATGGAAAGAAGAAGAAGTCTCTGCTAGCTCCTTCTTAGTGGCCGCCACCACCACCATGGCATCAACAGGTAAACCCTTAAATAAAAACTTTTTGTCCTTAGGGGCGGAGAAAATTTTATTCAGCCTACTGGGGACAGGTTCCATGGCATCAGGAGTCTGCCATGCTTTCTGACTCACGAGATCTAGTAATTCATCAAATGGAGGAGACACCCATGAAGCTGAGGGTTGAGACCTAAAAGCCTTCAGGTACACTGACTCCTCATCGGAAGGGGTAATGGTGGGCCAGCCGCCTCTCTGCCTGAGGATCTCCAAAATGTCTGCAAAGGAGACATCTTCAGAGGATGACTTAGGGGACCCCTCCGACTCATCGAGGTCAGTGTCAGATGTGACAGACTCATCAGGGGAGTCTACATGCTTCCTCTTACATGATCTCTTCCAAGGGGGCTCCTCAGTGTGGTCTTCTGGGGAGGTCTCGGAAGATCAGGGACCACCCAAACAGGGGTCCTGAGGCTGTGAGTGTCTACCATCCCAGGGAAGAGAGAATGCTGAGACCGTAGTCGGCACTTGAGGGAGTACAGCATCGGTACTCCTATGTGGTACGGATGAACTATCCAACATGCTCCTCATCTTCATGAAAACCGATTCCTCTAAATGATGCCCCGGCTCCGAGAAGAGCGTAGGCGCAGATGGCTCCAAAGGAATCGGCTCCGAGAACGATGTAGGGTCCGAGCTCACTCGGGCCGAAGCACCAAGAGGAAGACTCGGCACCAAAGAGGTTTGGTTCCAAGTGTCCCCCTTGGGCCCGACCGAAGAGCTTCGGACCCTAGATACTTCGGACGGCACCGACAGTGTCAGAGCAGGGCTTGGCTCCAAGACAACCACCCAGGGTGCTGGAGCCGAGTACACCACTGTACTCGGTACTGACAGCATCGGCTCCAAAGGCCCAATCTGGGTTGGAGGGGGAAAAAGAGCAGGGTTGGTAACAGGAGTCGGCTCTGAGACAGAAGTGGTCAGAGCCGATAAAAATTTTGGCAAGGCCGATGACTTAAGGAGTCTGAGCACCACTTTCTTGATGTCTTCTTCAGAAAAGCTCCAGGAGGATCTGGAGGACAGTGTTGGAGACCTCGCTCTCTGTAATATAGGTGATTTTAAAGTAGGGGAGTCCGGTGGAATGTCTGTAGACCGGCTCCGAAGAGGACTGCTAGTGATCGGCACTGAAGCACTGGGTGCCGATACTGCAATGTCCGTGTCCAGAATCTCGATCGGCTCCAAGGACAGTGGAGCTGAAAAGAAAGAGGCCATCTCCGATTTAGGTAACTTCTGTGGAGGTTCAGAGACAGAAGTTGAGGCTGGAGAAGGCCTTTTGGAGGTCTTGCCCTTATCTTTACTGGAAGAATGTGACCTAGCAGAGGAGGATGAACTGGCTAGGTCTTTCTCGAAAGAAGGTTTTAACAAGCCTTTTAGAATCAACTTATTCTTCCATTCCTGGAACACTCTAGGACTAAAGGAATGGCAAAAGAGACAAGTCTCTTGAAGATGTATGGCCCCTAAACAATACACACAGACGCTATGTCCATCAGTGATGGACATTTTTTGAGAGCATTTAGTACACTTTTTAAATCCTGACTGTTTATGCTCTATGTTCTTTAGACATAATGGCAGTCTCAATATAGGCGACTGAAGAGAAAAAACAACACACTCACTCAACAAGAGAGGAACTAGATCCTCTAACTTAAACAGATCTAGCCCTATTTCTCACAACAAACAACCAAGCGAAGTTTTACTAGGTTCTCTAACTTAAACTAATCTAGTGTAAAGGAAAAGGGAACAGACTAATATATCTAAGTAAAACGGTTTAGTCAAAAGCACACACTCACGGGAACACACACAAAAAAGGTCAACAGGCCCAAAATTTTATAGCAGAAAAAGTCAAATCCAGTAAAAGTCAAGTCCGGTTAAATTGACACAATCGGTTATCACAATAAGGCTAACAGCAATAAGAAAAGCACTTCACAAGAAGTTAAAAAACTTCTAACAATCAGAATAATAAAGAACTAAATCACTTAGCCATGGCCAACCAAAAGAAGCTTCCGACTGAAGACGTGGCAAACGAGATCTGGGGAATGTGCGCATGCATCATGGGATACCTATTAGTCACGAGCCAATCAGAAGTTTTCAGGCTTTCTAAGCAGCTGAGTCAGAGCTGAGGATCGGCTCCGAACCCACATGTAATAATGGAGGTGAGATAGGACTACATAAAATACGAACTGTTCCACTGGTTCCTAACTATCTTTCCTGCCCCTCTGTCGATTCCGCCTGGCCTTTCCCTGTTGCATGGCTGCCACAGATGAACTACCATTCAATTCTATGTTCTGAGAGGGCTCAGAAATCAAATCTATCCCAATGTTCTCAAACGAAACACTTTTTCTGGAAGCCACGGTTTCTACTGATGATGCCGAAGATTTACATGTCCCTCTAGAAGCAAAATCAAACTTGCCCCTAGTTTTGGCCCTCCCAAAACATTGGGAACGCCTCATACCATAGACCATACCACTCTGGAAATCACTGATATCATGAAGCAACTTGTCTTTCTTCCTCTCCAACAATGAATGTTCATTTTCATCAAGTTTGCCCCTTAGGTCACACTTTTTTTTAGAAAAAACATCCGCAGGCACAGATTCCTTCAGTTTGTCTTGTAAACCGATAATCTGCTGTTGTAATTTCTCACCCTGCCGTTGGTTTCTTTTCACAAGTATGTGAAGCCATCCCAGAGTGCATTTAAGCGAGATCTGCATCCACTCTTGCAGAAAATCCTGCTCATCAGCAAAATCAAAAGCTGGCAGTTTGTCAATCCTGAGTCCCCTGGGGGTCACACTGAGACTCAGATATTTTTCCAATAGCTTATTATCAAAGAACAAGTTCATCTCCTTAATCATGAGCCGTTCTAACTGAACGAACTGCTCATTACATTCAGGCTCACCCACTGTGCTCCATAAATCTTTGTCCACCAATTTGGCTTCACGTTCCTTCATAATGTCAGCAAATAACAGCTTGCTATCATCCGCTGGGTTTTTCAAAATGCCAAGCCCAGCCTCTGCTCCCACCAGAGACATTATAGAAACACAAAATATTAGAAAAATAGAAAAAAACACCACCAGAGCAGAGTAGAGCCAGAAGGTATCCTTTATTACATAAATCAGGTACCTCGGCTGTTTGCCTTCAACAAACAGCTGATACAAAATACAACCATAAAATATATTTCAAAAAACCCTAAATCATTTAATCACATTCAATTAATGACAATTAATTGCAATTAACAACATTTTAATATTTAAACTTGAACAATACTCACATAGTTATTTAACGTTATTTAAATTATTTAATTTTATGTTACTTTACAAGCTATCAACATTGCATTTTATTAAGACTACATTTTATTATAAAATTTTACAAAATCATTAACAAAAAGAAAAAAACTGTGAAGCCAAACTTATGTGAAAACATCACTGAATGATATGCAAAAACACCATTGCGCAATACCTTAGTACACTAAATTTGCTTCCAAATTGAGACCTCTCGGTGAAAGTGTCCTGTAATTTAAAATGGACTTGCTCTCTAGATCTAACAACTTTCTAACTACATCACCCCCCCCCTCTTAGCTAAAGGCTGGACAAGGACAGAAAAAAACAGACCTGACATGTTACCACTATGCATCTTTGAACTCTTGAATAGCACTGTGGTGTAGTAGTATTGTCTTGTGTTTTCAGTATTTATTATTAAATATTTTAAACCCTTTTCAACTGTGGCTGGTTTATGTAGAGATAATTTAAGCTCTAGAGTACATTGCATGCTTATATGTGATCTTTTACTAAGCCCTTCCAATAAGCCTTGATTGCTTAAGTTACACTACTATTGGATAATAATATTGCACAGTAATAATTGGACACCCTTTTAAGGGCCTTTGGGTAGCTGATAATTATTAGCTGGTGGTGGCAGTAATTACTACCATATAGTCTGGGTAAAGGGGCACAACTGGAGAATCTGTGTCAGCCTTTCCGAGGAGTGTCTGTGAAGTTGTACAAATACTTATCTCTAAGTGTGTGTGTGTGTGTCAGCTACTTGGGCAGGGACATGAAGCAGTGGTTGGACAGAGAGGGTACTGAAGGTTAGCTTGCCAGCTAGGCTGAGATCTGGACCCTATAGCTGTGCCAGTGGGGAGTCTTATTGGGGACCTGGGGAGCAAGGGAGCAACCAGCCCCGGATTGATCTTGATCTCTGTGTACTCTTAAGGGAAATTGCACTTTACTGTGTGTATTTGTTATCCTTTCCTCATATATGGGACATCCTGTCTGGTGTTAGTAGTGAGGATTGAGGCTTCTTGATTGCTGGGCCAGGGCACGGGCGTCACAAACCCCTTTTTAACTACCTAAGTTAGGGACAAACTACAGTATTTAAATATTCTACAGAATGCAGACGTTTGTAAAAAAGCAGCCACTGAATAACTTTTTAATTGAAAAGCTTCACTAACATGATGCTTTGAAAACTGGGAATTATTAAGAAAGGGAGAAAAAAATTAAAGAAGGTGTTCCACCTCACAATGACATATGTGTTGAGGTCATAAAATGGGTGTGGAAGTGGGGGAGGTAGACGGGGAAATAGGCGGAAAAGGGAGGTGTTGTGGGTACTTCAAAGGATGTGGTTTTGGTCCAGTTTTAGCCACATTGAAAGGTGGCAACCCTATGCAAACCAAATATGTTACTAGTAGGAAATCGGCATCAACATCAAACCCTTTTTCTCCTATTTTATTGTTGGGGTCACAGCCATAGTGACCATCATCTAGGGCCAACGTTCACACCACAAAGAAAGAAAGAGAAAAAAAAACCCACTGCATCTTTAAATTACTTTTCCACAGCCTGGCACCCCTTCCAAGCACCACAGTGAGTACCTCCCTCATGCCTTGATCTGTTAAACTTCTACCTTTCTCCTTCAGTGATCATGGGCTGCTTTTTCTACATGTGCCATTATTTATTCACCAACAGCCCTGTCCACTACCTCAGTCATGTAAGTTGTGATGACCATTTTAACTTTCCACATATTTTTCCTTTCATTATGCATTCATTCTTGTTTTATTTAGTTTGCAAGCTGTGTTCATTTTTAGCTATGGCTTGTTACAGTAATGATCAAAAGGCAGCAGATGGCAAGCAGATTACTATACATGCTGTAAGTTACAGATAATTAAACACTAATAGGCCTATATTACTAAAAGATTATAACTATATCACTATAGTGCATAGCTGGTATTTATTTGTCTGATTCTGTCTTTATTTTTAGCAAACTATGATCTTGCAAGCCACATCAGTTATTGCAAACTACCCTGTGGCTGTGCCACCCTGACAGTGGTTATACTAAACAAATGACTGCAGCAAGGAGGCAAATTTCCCTTTGCTAAGGCTTGAGGGGCATTCCCCATAAGAAATAATGTCATTTTAGCCTGTTCAGTGGAATGAGTTCAAAAGGATTGCGGTACTCAGAAAAGTGACCCAGTCAGCCATACCAGATCCCCTACAGCTGCATATACCATCTTGAATAAATGCCTATTACAATGGATAGGTAGATTATGCACAGAGGAGCAGTTAGCTAAGAAAGAGTAGAAATCTGTAATATAACTTTTAAGTGATAACCATACTGCATGTGTGTGTGACCTTGAGACTATGAATGGATTTTTGGCTTTTTGACAAAATAAGAGTTCCTTATTCTTTGGATAAATACAGGAAAGATTGTGACACAGACACTGGCATAGCAAGACACAGTACTACATTAGTTGAAGAGTAGCATGTCCCAGCCTGAAGTGATCCTACAAGGCTGGATAGAACCACAGCAAGTACTTTCACCATTCCATCATTTAAGATGGGTTGCCAGTTCTAGCACAGGGCAAATATTCATATTCCACTTTAGAGGAGCTGTTCACAAAATGAATGTTTAAACTAACCTGATTTTTTTACGTTAATGAGAGACAGAGCTAGAATTAAAAGAAAGGCATATGCTGCTCATGGGGATATGAGATTGCTATGGGAATGAGTACCTCTTCCCCTTTCCCAAAGACTAGTATCTAGCCTCTTTGGTAGAAAAATGTGTTGGTTCATTGCATTTTTCAAGAACTGTTTACATTTTGCCTATATCTTTGTTAGTTGTCTCTGGTTTTTATTATATATTGATTTATATTACAGCTGTATTGCATTGCTTTTGGCAGATCTTTTAATACTGCTCTATTACAGAGTGCAAATGAGAATTTGCCATTTTATAAACTTATCTGAATAGCACATATTCTACTTTCACCTTCTCTTTTCCTGTAATGTTTTCTCCATAACTGAATACACCAATTTTCCCAATGCCCTCTACCTTATACAGATTACTTAGTTTGGATTTCTGATAGCTACCAAGTTTTCTATCAGCTCTTCAATTTACCTTTTAAGATTTTGTCTACCAGCTGTGTTGCCTTAATGAGAACACATTTTACTCTAACCAATATTAAAAAATTGTTTTGTAAATTCTCCTTTGCCATTTGGAACTGTCTACCTGCTGATATTCAAAATCTCATGAATCTTTTTATGTTCAGACATCTTGTACTCAACAGATGTAGCTTCTTTAACATCCCCATAATAATGTCTGTTCTCCCGTTCGGTAGTCCTTTACTCTCTAAGTTCCATATTCCCTTTTTCTTCACTTTTGCCTTATTTACTTTCAGCAAAGTTTTCTGTTATTGCTCAGGAGTGTCACATAATTCAGTTTTACAGAATTCTTATGTTTTACATTGTGCTGTACATTGATGTACACTGCTGTAAATTGTTGCACATTGAAAGTGACTTACAATTATATTTTACTTCAAATAAATAGCTGACCACAACTGTGAAAAGAAAGCAGACATTAATTTGTACACAGTCAAGTGTTGTATACAAGACATTATGTAAAAGCAGCTTCTACTGTTACTGGGTATGGGGAATAGCTGGTATAATGACAACTCTATTGCATGCCAGAAATCTTAAGTGGAAGGACTTGTTTTTTAATGTAGTCTGATTTGATGTAATTAGACCAGTCTTTCAATACAAAAGGAAATTATAATGCCTGGGCTCTTGAGGATCAGAGCTAACCAAAATAAAAATATTTTAGACTGGTCTTTGTTATGTCATAGTGTGCTTGGAAGAATTTGGTACATTCATGCAAGTGCTATCTGATTCTGCCTCTATATAATTTTTAACTTACAGGAGATATGTCTAATATTCTTTGGTATATATAATTTTTAACTTGCAGGAGATATGTCTAATATTCTTTGGTAAAACAGTGAGTATTTAATTATCTATAGATCAGATTTTTTCTAGACATACTCTGTTCAGTATAACTGAATATTTTAATCTTCCATGTGCACGTTCACATTTCACTGCATATTTAATTTATATCTTCACTATTTGCCTTACTGTTTAAGTAACATTTTTATTCACTTCTAAGCTCTTGTGGCTAGTGTTTCATTCTTTATATCTGTATTATTGCTATTTATGATCTGAAAAGAGAGTTCTCTACCACTACAGTTTAACAGGCTGTGGCTCCTCTCTCCATTTAGCTAGATCATTTGGGCCTACTACTACTAAAAATATTACCGTATACAATTCCATATTTGACTTAATCAAAAGCAGCAGGTAGCTGCAGGCCACTAATGATATCCAGGGAGGAGGCAGTGATACTGTGCTAGGAAGAAAGCTGTGGGGAATTGGAGAATTCTGTCACATGTGAAAATAATAACGTGTCTGAGCTCTGTAAAATGTTTTGGTTCATGATAAGAGAAGTAAAAAAGGAGCCCGGGGGTGCTAAGCCAATGACTCAGCTTTGCAGGTAGCCTGTGTGAATTCTTATCTAGAGTACATGTTGAAAGCTCATACCCAAGACAGCAGTGCATATTCCTTCTATGATTTGGGGGTCAGACTGCATTTTGTGACTAGATCAGTTAGATTTGTGTGCACTTTTACATTAACTTGCTGAGTACCAATTGCATGAGAGACCACCCTACTGGTGCCAGCTAGGACCTTTCTCCACATTAATCACAGTGTTGCCATCAAGCCATGACATTTTAAGATTCAATCCTCATCTGTGCCATTGCTTGTCACACCCTGAACAAGTTTTTTTTTTTTTTTTTTTTTTAACATTAGTATTTACTAAATCAAAGGGAGTATATTTATCAGCTTGAGAGGATTACTTCTAAAGAAACGGGATAGAAAGGGAGGTGTTTACACAGGATATACTGAAAAAGCTCAAGAACTTGAGAGGGCAAATAAAGGGACCCCAAATACTGACAGAATGATATGAACAGCTGGTAGTACTACTGGAAAAAGGTATAATCTCATATTTCAAGCTGTATCAACACAAAATAAGTGGTAGTCAAGCTGCACAAAGGAGAATAAAAAGAGGAGACAGCTACTTATCTTTGGCAGCACAGGGGATTAAAGCTGTGTTGTTAATGAGATGCTTTTGATATCAAGCATACAGGGTTTGATTTTTTTTATAAACATCTTTCTTGAATTACCACTTGTGACATAGGTACATTTACATTTATATAAACGTAATCAAACTGCATTAACAAGTTAAACTTAACAAACATTATGCTTCACATATATTGCTATATATCATATAACCTACGCAACATTACACAAATTATTAAATTCCTTCCCCTTTTTTAAACAAGAAACATCTTTATTGAACCATCACTTACAGCATCAACAATCATATATTTATATAAATGAAAACAAACCAGACAGACACAATCCTAGTTGCAAGCATTTTACATCACAAACCATGAAGGCACACTCCCAGTTGCAAATATTATACATCACTTATAATCTACTGAATCATTTTCAGCCAAATATTACATAGCTCATTTAAGCCCTGCCTTCTTTTAAACCTCATTCCTCCCCTGTATGTATTGTTCCCACAATTTCCATTTTTTTTTCTATGTAGTTTGCTCATACTTTTTTTTACAGACCTCAATTCCAGTTGTTTTATCTCTGTTACTATATTCAATAATTCCAATATAGTTGGTTTAGATTTTGATTTCCATTTTCGAGTAAATGCTTTTTTGGCAGCCACCATAATTATAGACAGCAAGGCCTTACCATGTCTAGGCAATTCCAATTCTGTATCATAGCTCAGAAAAATCATCTCTCTCATCACACCAATCTGCCCACCCAGCATTTCCGACAGTGCACCCCACAGGGAACCCTTAAAGTCCACCATCTCATTACAGTCTCAGAGAATATGTTCCCAGTTACTTTTTCTTCCCTGTCACACTTCCAATATTGCTATCTACCTGAGGAAAAATTCTCTGGAGTCTACTTGGGGTATAAAAATAGCAATTTAAGCAGTTCCAAGCAAAAATCCTAAATCTTCTACATTTCGTTGCATATTTGGGAGACATACATATATCCTCCCCTTGTTTGTGAATTGCTTATCCAGTCTCTCTTCCCAATACTTTCTAAGCTCCCCTGATTGATTCTTATAGTTATCATGCAATATTTTATATGCTCTAATAATTATTACTTTTTTAACGGCAGCTTCTATTGTAGAGTATACTAAAAACTCTACCAGTTCAGGTCTTTTGTTTAGGAACCCCCCCCCCCATTTCTTTCTCTTTGCCTATGCTCTGATATCAATCCCTGATAGGGAAGGCAATCTCTAACCTGCAGTCCAAATCAATTCTTGGCATCTTCTCATTCTAATTTCCCTCTCTAGTTATTTGCTCCCAATACCTTGGTTTCTTTGCCAGTTTTCCCCAATAAATTACAGCCCCCAGTTGCCTATTGTCTATATCTCTAATTGCAGTTATCCCTATCGGCAGAATCTCGATTCTCCATCCCCGTGTTGGCTTATTTCTTAGAATACTTTCTGCTACTTTATGGATATAATATTCTGTGTGATTATTGTTATTCACCTTAAAGGCCTGCATCCAAAATCCCAGTTTCTCCTTGTTTCTTGAGCTGCCCCACTGTTTCAGCATTATCCCTTTCCATTTTGAATTATAGTTTTCTGCTCGTGCTATCTAAAGGAGCCTTAACTGTGTAGCTCTGAAATACCCCTTCAAATTTGGTAATCCCAATCTGCCCTGTTCTACTGGAAGAATCAGCTTATCCCACTTTACTCTTGACATCTTCCTCTCCCAGGTAAAGTCCCTCATCTCTTTATTAACTGCTATCCACTGAGTATAAGACTAAAAGGACTAAAAACATTTTGACAGCTTGTATCCTACTATCCATATCCATATAACAAAGCTTACATTTTCTCACTTTTTGTATTATCATTTGTTTAGTCTCTTTTCACATGTCCTTAGCTGCCACACCAGAATCATTTTTAATTTATACTCCTAAATACTTTATCTTGTCCCCATAAATAAAGATATTGCTGAACCAATTTGTGTGTGGGTACATAATTTACCACTATTGCCTTTGTTTTCGCTTCATTAATTTTGTATCCTGGAAACATTTGAAACTGTCTCAACATGTTCCACAACACTGTAATGTCTCTTTTTGGTTCTGTCAGGTATAAAATAATGTAATCTGCAAACAGAGTCCACTTTTCTTGACTACCATACCAATTATATCCTTGAATTTCTGAGTCCCTTATTTTCTTTGCCAGTGGTTCTAAACATAGTACAAATAACAAAGGGGAAAGAGGACACCCCTGCCTGGTTCCTCTGCTCAAGCAGAAATTATCAGAAAGGATGCCACCCACTTTAATTTTCACCTCCGATCCCTCATATATCCTCCTAATCAACCATATTATTTTTTCAGGAAATACAAATGCTTCCACTGCCCTGCTCAAAGTCCCAGCTTACTCTGTCAAATGTTTTCTCTGCATCAAGACCCACCAACAACAATGGTATTTTCTTACATTCTGCTTCCCTCTTGGCCATCGGTATTTTGTTAATGTTGTCAAACATTTGCCTCCCCTCCACAAAAACTACAGTTGTGTACACTTACCATAAATGTAGCTGTTCAAGTGTATTCACTGTTGCAGTCATTACATTTGGGTTATCCCTGCCAGGATAGCCCTCGGCCGGCCCGAATACCAGAGGCTTAGTATTTCTGCGTCAGTTGCTGTCGCTTCAGGATTGACGTCAGGTCATCAGTAGTATAAAGTACGGCAGACGACGCCATTACATCAGTTTTTCTTGCCTTAACCTGCCAAAACCCCTGCAAGTGGGAGCCAGGTTCTGGTGGAAGAACCCCACCAGTAGAAAGCAAATATCAATATGTCCCTTGTAAGGAAAGAGAAGAAAGAAGAGGGGAATGAAGGGAGGGAAACCAGGACTGCAACAGTGAAGACACTCGAACCTCTACATTTATGGTAAGTGCACACAACTGTACTATGTTCTTTGTGTTTCACTGTTAGAGTCATCACATTTGGGTTGATTCCCAAAGCTGAGGAAATGGGTGGAGGCAGTCAAGGAAATTAGGGGCTGGCTAGGATGCCCTGCAAGACTGCAGAGGCAAACCCTGCCCTGGATATGGAGAAGATAGGCAGGTGGTAATGTTTGGTAAAGGTGTGAAGAGATGTCCAGGTGGCAGCCTCCAGGATGTCCCTGGTGGGGACTCCTCTGAGAAAAGCTGCAGAGGTGGAGGCTGCTCTGGTGGAGTGAGTCCTGACCCCCTTGGGAGGAGGCTTTCCATGTTGCTTGTAGCAGAAATGGATGCAGTGTGCTATCCATTTGGAAATGGTTTGTTTGGAGATGGCTTTGCCCTCTGCCTCTGCAGCAAAGCTAACCAGCAATTGATCAGACTTTCTGAAGGATTTAGTCCTGTCTAGATAGAATCTGAGCTGTCTGCGCACATCTAGAGAGTGCAGGATCCTTTCCCCCTTGTTCTGTGGGTTAGGGAAGAAGGTGGGCGAATGGATTGGTTGAGAGCCACACTGGACACCACCTTGGGCATGAAGGATGGGTTAGTCCTGAGGGATACCCTGTCAACATGGAAGATGATGAAGGGTTCCACAGCCATGAGTGCTTGCAGCTCGGAGACCCTTCTGGTTGAAGTGATGGCCAGAAGGAGAGCTGTCTTCCAGGAAAGACATTTTAGCTCTGCTGAAGAGGCTGGTTCGAAGGGGGGGGGGTGGCAGAGTGAGCTTTTCCAACCCAAAGTTAAGGTTTCAAGCTGGGGTTGGTGTTCTTCTGGGGGCCTCAAGTTGCTAGTCCCTCTTAGGAACTATTTGATCAGAGGGTGTGAGAAAAGAGGCTTGCTCAGTGTGAAAACGAGCAGAGATAGCAGAGGCATGAATTTTAATAGAGGAAAAAGAGAGACCACTGTGTAGCAGGTCAGCTAAGTAATCCAGGATGAGAGGGAGGGAGGGCTGTGCTGTATTGGCTCCCTTAGCCTGAATCCAGGCACAGAACCTTTTCCATTTGTCAGCATAATAGTGGTAGGGTGTCTGACCTCATGTATAACATCTAGAACCTGTTTACTGAGGTTGGAAGATTTATCGGGGGTTAGGGAATAAGCCAAGCTGTCAAACTGAGGGTCTGCAATTGGGGATGCATGAATTCCCCTTCCCTCTGGGTCAGGAGGTTTGGAATTTGAGGAAGATACCATGGTGGCAGTGGGGACAGGCTACGCAGCAGTGGGTACCAGTGCTGGCGAGGCCAATCTGGTGCAATAAGAGCTGTCCTTGGTTTTTCTTCCTTTATTTTGAGCAGTACCCTGGGGATGAGAGGTAGTGGAGGAAAGGCATAGACCGATAGACTGACCCAGGGGAAGGACAGGGTATCCACTTTCCAAGCCATGCAGTGATGCTCCCTGGTGCAGAACTTGCTGAGCTGATGGTTGGTGTAGAAGGCAAAGAAGTCAACATTCGGGGTGCCCCATTTCTGAGTTATTAGGGTTTAGGCTCTTTTGTCGAGCTGCCACTCATGTGGGTCCAGAAGATTTCTGCTTAAGTGGTCTGCCAGAGAGTTTAGAGAACCTGGTAAGAATTGTGCTAACAGGTGGAGCTGGATGGCAGAGGCTGTGTGCCAAAGGGTCATGGCCAGCCTGCAGAGAGGGTAGGAGTGAGTCCCTCCCTGCTTGTTGATATACCACATCACAGTGGTGTTGTCTGTTTTGATCAGGAGAGCCCCTGGAGAGACAATGGGCTTGAAAGCTGTCAAAGCGTGCTGGACAGCTATCATCTCTTTTTGGTTGATGTGCAGATGGATTTGCTGTGGGGTCCATTGGCCCTGTATGCACCTGCCGTCCAGGTGTGCACCACAGGCACAGTCTGATGCATCTGTGGTGAGGGTCTGAATGGCAGGGAGTGGTGAGAAAGGTAGTCCCTTGTTGTGGGACCATGCTGTTGCCCACCAAAGAAAATCTTTTCTGAGGCAAGGTATCATGGGTATAAGAGTCTCCAGGTCATGAGGGTGTTGACACCAAAGGCTTTTTAGGTACCACTGAAGTTTCCTCATATTCAGTCTGGCATATGGAATGAGTATAATGCAAGATGCCATGACCCCCAGAGCTTGCAAGATTTTCTTTGCAGATAACTGGGGTCTAGTGGCTAGTTAAAAGAAGTAGGCTGTCAGGAAAGTTTGCTTTTCTGGTGTAAGGAATGCCATCTGGGATGCTGTGTCCATGTTTGCTCCCAGGAATATAATCCTTTAGGTGGGTACCTGTTTGGATTTTTTTGTTGTTGACTGTGTACCCTAGGGAGGTTAGTAGGGACTTTAAAAAAGCCAGGTGCTTGGGCAGCTTTTCCTGGCTGTCTGCCTGAATTAGGCAGTCGTTTAAGTATGGGTAAATTTGGATATTCCTTTTTCTGCAAAAGGCAATGGACAGAGCCAGACATTTTGTGAAAGCTCTGGTAGCAGTAGATAAGCCAAAGGGAAGTGCAGAGAACTGAATGTGCAGAGATCCTGCCCTGAAACGGAGATATTTCCTGCATGATTTCCTGATAGGAATATGGAGGTAGGCCTCTTTTAGGTCTAGGGTGGCTAGCCAAGCATCCTTGGACAGCATGGGTAGCAGCTGCTGGAGGGTGAGCATTTTGAATTTTGGTATCACCAGGATGGTGTTTAGAATGGATAGATCGAGGATGGGGCACCAGGTGCCCTCTTTTATGGGTACCAGAAAAAGTCTGGAGTAGAAACCTTGGCCTTTCTGTTATGCAGGAACGTGCTCTATTGCCCTCATAGAGAGCAGGAAAAGGACTTGCTTTTGCACCTCTGCCCACTGGTGTAGAGGTAGATCTGGGAACCTTTTTGTATTTGGAAGGGTGTGGAAAGAAAATTTATATCCCTGGGACACTATGTTGAGAACCCAGCGGTCATTGGTAATGGTGGCCCAGATGTTTGCTTGAAAGGAGAGTTTTCTTCCTGGGGTAAGTAAAGGTGGGCAGAGGGAGAGGGTGGGGGAGGATAGTTATTGTGAGTTCTTACCATAAGGGGGTGACTTAGAACTCCCTGTTTTTGAAGCGGAGGAAGTCCACTGTTTAGATCTCTGCATTCCCTGTGGCTGCTGTCTGAGGGGTCTGCTTCCACAGGGTCTGGGCTGAACTGACCTGGTGGGAGCAGGAAAGGACCAGTGCTTGGAGGGGCAATGCCTGCTGAACCTGGGTGGCTGGATCTGTAAGAAATCCTTAACTGTCTGCATAGATTTTGCTTTTTCTTCCATCTTTTTTAAGACCTCTTCTGCCTTAGTGCCAAATAAGTTGTCTTTCTGCAAGGGGGCATCCAACAATTGAGATTTAACATGGTCTGGCGAGGGCTGTTCCTTAAGCCATGCATGCCTTCTAAGGACAGAACCGGTGACTGCTGCCCTGCACGAAGCTTCTAGGGCATCGAAACCACAGTGCAAGGTGCGTTTAGTTACTTGACTTGCAGAATGCATTAACTCTTGTAACTCTTTAGATTCTGCACAAACAGGAAAGGAAGACATTTTTGTTTGAGGAGTTCCAGGGTATGTTGCTGACATTTTAGCATATGGAACTGGCAATTTAGTGCTCTGATAGCAAGAGTAGCAAAGGTGTATACTCTTTCGCCCTATCTGTCTAGTGCTCGGGAATCCCTATCTGAGGGGGGTGGGATTCTTAGCAGAGGTGGCTTTAATTCCTTTAGGCCCTTGAGAAGCTACCTCAGGGTCAGGAGTAGGATTTTTAAAAAGAAATTTGTGAGTCAAACTGGATTCCAGGAAAACATCCTACACAACATCCAGGACTGGGAGAATGGCCAGGAGTCTGTGCTGTGGAAGATCTAAGAATTCCCTGAGTCTCATTTTAGACTGAGGGTAGTCCTGACTTTCCCATTGGAAATGCTTCCTTAAGGTATGAAGGGTTTCCCCAAAGGAAATGTCCTCTGGGGGAGAGGCTGAAGGAATGGAATCTCCTGCATCAGAATCCTAATAAGCAGAGAGGGATTGCATATCTTCATATTCAGATGCATCAGAGTCATCACACTCATGTTCAGACAGAACTACAGGGGACAGATCTCTTTTTCTTTTGGAAGGGGTAGCTTGGCTTCCCCTGATCAGCATGATAAGGTATTCCACCATTTTAAGCATTTGAGACTGAGGCAAGGAAGCAGGTGCCTGAGATTGGGTCGTCAATTTCTTGGGTGTGGTTCGTACCCTGGGCCTAAGAAACTTGGCAGTTTTCGAAAGAACAGTAGACGTGAAAGAAGTCGGTTTGTGTAGAGAATCGATAGTGTGAAGGACTTCTTCGGAAGCCGGTGCCTGCTCAGCAGCACCGCACCCATCCAAGGGAGAGACAACCGCAGGATCCTTAGTCGAAGAAAAGTTTTGCGGCATACCGGACTCCGAAAGTGTCTCAGTAGCAGCCCGCTAATCCACAGAAGTGGGCATCAGGGGCTGTGAAAGCACCTCACTGAGGACCAGAGAACCGATGACTAGTTTAACAGAAGCATCTTCGGTAGGTTTGGACCCTCTGTCTTTATCTTTACATTTTTTCAGAAGATCTGCTGTCGGATGGCTTACCGAAGCCATATCGGAATTCAAGGACTGTAAGCAAAAATATCTAGCTACAATAAGGGCCCGACAATGTATAGTTCTGGTGTTAAACAAAGCACAGAAGCGACAGCGGAGGATGTCATGGTCTGGGCCTAAGCAAGTGATGCACTAAGAATGAAAGTCCCGTTGTGGTATTTGCTTTCCACAGCCAAGACAATTGTTAACTTTTTCTGACATTGGTTAGTGCAAGAAAAAAGGATCCCCAATGGTGTACTTAGCTTTAGACGACTTCAGCTTCAATTCGAAAGGCGAAACTCAGGTAGCGGCCAACTGGCACTCGTGCAAACTGCTTCTGCATCGGGCTCCATGGCAGGAAAGACTGATGTAATGGCATCGGCTGCCTTACTTTATACTACTGATGATGTGACGTCTGCCCTGAAGCAACAGCAACCGGCACAGAAATAGTAAGCCTCTTGTATTCGGGCCGGCCGAGGGCTAACCTGGCAGGAATAACCCAAATGTGATGACTGCAACAGTGAAACACGAAGAACATCCACAATGATCCATATCTATTAATTCTGGTATTACGTTTGTCATTCTTTTAGCCATCATAGACATGAACACTTTATAATCATGGTTTGTTATTGAAATGAGCCTGTATGAAGGTGGGTCAGCTGGATCTTTACCTTCTTTAGGTATTAGAGCTACCACAGCTTTCTTCCAGGATGTTGGTACTTTTTCTCATCTTAAAATACTGTTAAACAAAACCTTCCAGATCTTTATCAGTTTTTGAGTGTACAGGGTTTGATTTCATCCACCTTCATTTGCCTAGTGTGCGAGTCAGAGCAAGTCACATAAGCAGACAGTATTTCCGGGTTGTCCCTGCAAAAGGGCAGTTGTGTCTAGTGGACTTACCTGATCAACAAATAGGTAAAATAAAAATAAAATGACCAGCCTTCCATTCCAAGCCAAACTAGAGAACAAGTATATATGGAACAAACTTGTGCAGTTCATGAATGCAAATGTGCAGCAGTGTGGATTCATACAGCAGACATCCATCTTATCTTAGCCATTACTATGACTGAGTTACTTTCAGGGTTATCAAGGGGAACCCATAACATGTAGTGTACTTTGATTTCAGTATAGACTTTGACAATATTCTAGACAGGAGGCCGGAGGACAAATTAAACAGTATAGGAGTTGGACCCTAACTGATTAGGTAAGGAGGGAACTAGGATGTGCCTAAAAATGGTCTATTGTGATCAGTGTACTACCAGGGTAAGCAAACTTAAATAAATAAAAATAAAATAAAACTGGCATGCTGGTAAGTGACTGGGGGTAGTGGTTAGGAAGGAACTGTAAAACAAGAGCAGAGTCTGGTCTTGAAACCAATATGGTTTAGTAAAGTGTTATGACACTAAGACTGCATTGGTAAACTAGAATGAGGTAATTAACCACAAGAGTGACAAAAAATAGACAAATAGATGGTCATTGGGCTTTGGTGTGAAAAAGTGCAGTTATACAATTTAGAAACAAAATTCAGTATATAAACGCTGAGTTAATTGAAGCAATACTGAGTCACACACAGGAATAAAAATGTGTGGGTATATTAATTATCATAGGTTAACTTGTACTCTACAATGTAAGAAGGAAGAGACAAGTGCAAGCAGAAAGTTGGAGTGCACGGACAGTGATGTGATTCAGTGGTTTCAGTTATCATCCTCACATTACTTAAGGCACTTTAGAATACTGTGTTCATTTCTAAATTTGTGTGAGGGCAGGAACATGAAGTTGAATAAAAGTATTTACTGCAAGGTTACTAACATATTAAGAGAAATGAAGTGACATGGAGTATAATGACTGCCTCTAAATACCAGGAATATGCACAGTGGATAACAAAAAGGAAACAGCCAATGACTTTAATTCAAGGCTGGCCCTATACAGTGAAAAGAAGACTTAAATGCATCCATTTACCTTCTTATCAGACTGTTTTTAAATGGTAAGTTTCTACACACAAAGCACACGTCCTTTGGTCTGTGCCTGATGTGTGAGTGAAGGTGTTAATGTCTGAATCTAAATCCCCATGATCCTCAGTTCTTGCTTACCCCTTACACACTATGCATCTCTTCTGAAGGTGCATTTTAGCAAAATTCGCATGTTCACTGCTTAAAAAGTACAAGCCTTTTAAAGGTATATGTGATCAATCAAGACAAACCTGAACAGTCTTTGTAGCTTGGGTCCAAACCACAATGTCACTGGCTGTCATAAATGCAACTGTATTTACTCTGTGGCTTTCTGGCACCAAAGACAGAAGCCTCCAGCACTACAATATCACCCAATCATTGACAGTGTTGGAGCGGATGTATGCAAGGACTAGATGAATGATTCATTTGAAAATTCCAAACAAAAGTATTAATGACAGAAGATAAGCTTTCAGGAGTCCAGGTCTATGTACAAGCATGTCTCTTATTCACAGTACACTGGACTGATGATGTTCTTCAATATTTCACATACTGTAATTTTCCTCTAGTGAGAGGTCAACAACCAACTCCGCATCTTCTAAAGAGGAGAACAAAATCAATTAGAGAAATTCCCTCTCATCAACTTCTTTTGAAAGTGAGAGCTGGAGTACAAACACTTGCTTTTCCTTGTTCACCAGTAAAAGCCTAAACCAATTATGTAAGCAAGGACTGGCCATCAAATCAAAGGAAATATTTACTGATCAAAACTCAAATCCTCTTCCTTCATCCTAAGTAGTTAGATGCTCCACACTGTGGGTTAAGGCAATCCCTCCATGTCAGTACTTGCTAGTTTGGACCCTCATCTCTTCCTTTTCTTGTTCTGCTCTTAGAAAGTTTAATCAGTGCATGTAGTAAGATGGCTGAGTAGATCTGTAAGAGACTCAGTTAGATGTTATGCACCAGCCCCTCAGTCAGTTATACGTCTCCTGTTGCACTGCTCCCTACTACATTGTCTGCCTGAAAACTTTCATTGTTGGTTCAACAGTCAACCTTTGCAATCTCTTTATGATGTTTATGTGATGGGGAGAGAACAAAAACTGGCCCAAGGACACTAACCAGAGGAAGGCTTGACTTTGTTTTTCTATCTCTTATTCCTCAGCCATCGTGACTCCTATGCTGGAGAATGACATGGACAGTGAGTCTTCTTCCATTACAGTTCCCTTCTAGAGGACCACTCCTTCAGAGATGAAATCGGGCTCACAAAAGCCATTGTGAAGTGACAATGTTTTTCTTGTTCTTCCTCTGAAAAGCAATTAAATGTTCATGAAGCTACAGATATCTCCTTTCTGCAGCCTGTCAGTAGGATTGCCTTGCTTGCTGCTTGGACATACCTCAAGATCCAGGCCCTAAAGAACCTAAGAAGGCAAGCCATTTGTATCAGCCACCACTTAAATGATCTTTACCTTTTTATAATATTTCCCACGTTTGTTTGTTATCTCTTCTGTCCAACACAGTTCTCAGAAACTCAGTATTTCAAAAGTCTAACCCCCTCCAACAGTAAAATGCTTAGAATAAGTTTGATAAAATGATTAAAGTTTCTACCACTTTGAATCCATAACTCTTAATTACTTTCTTCAGATGTCTGGTTTGCAGGCATCCACAGCAGAACAAGCCACCGAAAAAAAATGCCACCTTTTTCTAATTTGGAGCAGTAGCAGGCTATGAAGAAAGCTATCAGTACTGACTCTTTGCTAGGCTTCACCTTGCCTGTTATACCTTTTACACTGTAACTGCAACAGATAAGACTGTGTCCACCAGTATCAGTACCCATTTGGCAGCATAGCTGAGATTCTGTGCATATCATGATGAACTATGTCAGATCATACCAAATGACCCCTTTTAAGGCAAGGAACTTTGTCATTTCTAGAAGAACACATAGGACTTTTATAAGAGATATAAACTCTTTACACTGTAATTTTACATCCCATCCACCTTCATAACTAAAAATTCTCAGTCATTTAGGAAGAAGAATGTACTTAGATGGATTTAGATGGCAAGTATCTGCTAAAGAACAACTGCAATGCCACTGGGAAAACAGGCTGCATTAGGTACCGTGTCATAAAACATCAACTGTTCATCTTTATAGAGCATTACCAGGAGAGAACATTCATCTGGCAGACTCTGTCAGTCAGAGTTCATGCTTTTCATTCATTCTTGAAAACTTCCATGAGTTGTTTTATCAAGATGCTGTCAAAACTTAAGTCATATTTTCCAGGATCTGTTCAGCACCTTCATTACTGTCATGCTGCCTGAACTTTCCTCTGACTCACAAAAGCCTTGGACAATGTGTGCAGTCAAGTTTTCAATGAACTCAGCACTGATTTTGTTTCCTCCCATGTCCCTGTAAAAGGGCAGATGACAGACGGCCAATCATATTCAGAGTATAATGACTGCCTATAAATACTAGCCTCAGGTTATTCCACTACTTCATTATATACTGACATCCAAATTATCATGTGAGTCTGATACACCAAACAGGCAACAAGCTAAAGATTTTATAACTTATGCCAAGGCTTGGGGACATGGAGTTAGTTAAATTAGAGACATGCAAAGGGCACAATCCCATCACAGGCAGGTGCTTCGCCCCATGCTCGACAGGCCATGATGCTTCACTAGGGACGGCTTGCACCTGTCACCCCTGGGCTTTCGGATATTGGCAATGGCTCTTGCTACCCCCATAGTGCCTTTTTTAGGCAAGGCTCAAAAGACAAACCCACCTCCATAGGTATCACAAGGGATAAGAAACTAAGAGTAATGCTATTCAACGCCAAAAGTCTAAACCTCAAGATGCATGCACTCGAAAATCTCCTTAGCATGGAGAACATCGATATCTGTGCAGTAACAGAAACCTGGTTCAAGGCTCCCGAGAGCACCCCAGCACTACCAGGTTATACCTCATACCATGATTTTCAGCCCCAAAACTTGGACCGAACCAGAAAAGGAGGGGGAGTATCAATATTCGTCAAAGATACCCACACCTCCAGGTTGGTGGCACAGCACAAAGCATCAAAGACTATCCATGTGCAACTAACAGTGGGTAAAACAGCCTTCCAGTTTATAGCCTGCTACAGACCACCCTCCCAAACCCAGGAACCCCACTCGGCCTTCCTGAGAACACTGGAAAATATGAAGGTCTCTCCAAACACCATTATATTGGGCGACTTCAACTACCCAAACATAAACTGGGAGCATTACTCTAGCTCCAACACCCTAGCTCAAAGGTTCCTAGAATTTATAAACTCAAATGCTATGGAACAACTTGTTACCACTCCCACAAGAGGGGAAAACATACTGGACCTGATCATCACCAACATGGGGACTCTATGCTCCAGACCAGAAGTGTATCCCTCACTGGTAAGATCAGACCATAAACTAATCTCACTGGATATTCACATCCTGACCCCACCCCTGCCCAGAAAACCACAGTGAAAAACTTCTCTAAAGCAAATTTCACACTCCTCAAAACCGAGGTGGAATCCTTCAAAGCCCCCGGGCCTGTGGAAAATACGGCCCAGACCGCAGAATCCTTTATAAAAGCATTCTATGAACACCTTCAGGAATGCATGGATCATGCAATCCCAAATAAAACCAAGACCCAATCCTCCAAAGGCAGGCGTCCTGTCTGGTGGACCCCAGCCATAAACAAACTATACAATAGAAGGAGGAAGCTACTACATGATAGAGCAAAATCCCAAAAAGGGAAGACATCTCTGATCAGTGTTAGCAAAAAACTACGGGCACTCACAAAATCGTCTAAGGCCAGCTTCGAGAGAAAAATTGCACAGGACACTAAGGATAATCACAAGGCTTTCTTTAGTTATGTTAGGAACCTGGGTGGGAATTCCCAGATATGCTCAGAATTAGTCCAAAATGACAAAAAATACACCAACCCACAGACATTGCCAACATCCTAGCTGACAGGTTCAGCGCAAACTTCTCCCCCCCCCTCCCCACCAAAAGGGCAAATATCTATCCCAGCAGAGTGCTGCCCCCCTGACATCTCAGATGCTCAGGTAAGAACCGCCCTCTCCAAAGCAAAAAACACAGCATCAATGGGACCAGACGGTGTCCCGGGCTGCGTCCTACAAGAACTCCAAGGAGAGCTAAACCCAAACATAAAACTACTGTTCAATCTCAGCCTTACCACAGGATATGTACCCAAAGAGTGGCATACAGCAACATTGGTCCCTCTCCACAAAGGTGGTGCCTCAACGGATCCTGGAAACTATCGCCCCATAAGCCTGACTAGTTTGGTCTGCAAAGCTATGGAAAGGATAATCGTGGACCTCATAAAAAAAGATATTGGGGACCTACAGACACTGGATCCTACCCAGTTCGGCTTTGTTAAGGGCAGATCCTGCCTCTTAAACCTGGTCGATTTCTTTGAAACAGTCACCAAGGCCATTGACGAGGGGAAGGTGGTCCACACAGCCTACCTGGACCTCGCAAAAGCCTTCGATACAATACCCCACTCGGGCATTATAGATAAGCTCACCAGCTTAAATATAAACCCCTATGTCACTAGATGGGTTGCAAACTGGCTCAAGGACAGAACCCACATGGTTAGAATTGCTGGAGCTATGTCAGACTCCAAACCAGTTACAAGTGGCGTCCCACAAGGCTCAGTCCCGGGACCTCTCCTGTTCGGTATATATTTCTCGGAGGCACAGGCCAACACGGAAGGACTGTGGCTGACCAAGTTCGCAGATGACTGCAAACTGGGTGCTATAATCGACTCTCCAGCTGACATAAGCATCCTCCAAAAGGGCCTCATAGAAACAGACAACTGGTGCCAGAGCCATGGCCTCAAGCTAAACGCCAAAAAGTGTATAGTCATCTCCTTTGGCAAAAACAAAGTGCCCACAAATTACCACATAGGTGGTAATCCATTAAGTACAGAAGAAGTAATTAGGGACCTGGGGACCCAAGTTGATAGCAATCTCTCATTTGACAACCACGTGGCCAAAGTGGTTAGAAAAACATTTTATATAGCCCACCTAATCATGGAGGGATTCACATCTAGATCAGGGGAGGTCATTGTGCCTCTTTACTCATCCCTCATCAGGCCCATAATTGAGTACAATGCCCCTTTGGGATGTACCTTACCAGACACCTGCAGCAACTGGAAAGACCCCAAAAGTACCTCACCAAGAGGATCAAAGGGCTCAAACAGATGCCATATGCTGCCCGGTTAAAGAAACTCCAGCTCTACTCAGTGGCATACCGCCTGCTCAGAGGCGATCTGTGCCTGACGTATAAAGCCATGTCCAACCCGGAATTAATGGACATGCTGCACCTCAGAAAATCCAAATCCCATTGAGCTACGTGCTCGAGAGACTTGAACCTCAGCACTGAAATAAATAGGACATGCTAGAGGGACAGATTCATAACCCAGAGGCTCCCTTCACTCTGGAATAAAATCCCAGTCCAGGTTAGGCAGAGTCCCTCACTGACTCTCTTCAAGAGGAATCTTGATGAGTGGATGGGGGATCGTAGGTTTACCTAGGGTATCACTTCTGTGTCACTGTTAGACAGAGGCACAGTATACTAACCTCGAAAAAGGGCATAGCAAAATTTATTTAAAATGGGTGGCGAAAGCCAAACACACTCTGGCTAGGCTTATAAATGCCCTAGGGCAGATAGCCTAGTATGAACCTATGAACCTATGAATCTGAGAAAAAACTTTGATTAACTGCCAGTTCTGTACTTAAAATAAAGATGATGAAATGCACTATATCCAATATATACCCTAAGACAAATATTACATTTTCCCAATCTAGCTTTTCAACAGAGATATACTCTACTTCACTTGACTCTGTTTTCTCTTCATCTACATTGCTGACTGACTTTTCTTCTTTGCCTTTTTCCTCCATCTCAGTGGAAGTACTTTTTGTTCATTATAAGATAAACAAGAAAATATTCTCCATTCAGGGTTCTATACAAAGCAAATCTGATTTTTTTTTTCAGCCTTGACCTAAACTCACTGTTTGTCTCACAATGCCTGCATCATTCTGTTGATATACCTATCCACACTACTGGTTTTCATCTCCGTCATCAAATGTGATCTGTCTCCATGGAACAAACAGCTTAGATATGCAATATGCAAATGATCCCATCAACATCTAGCAATGCCATACATTTTATGAATAAAAATTATGCCATCTCCTCCCTTTGTGCTGAAAGTTTCACATGATTTTAATGTTTTTCTCTTAGAAGACACTTATGTGTAGCCAATAGTTTGTCATTATATTTGATTAGTTGACAAATTATGTGATTAAGCCTTTTTGTTGTGAATAGATAACAAACTTTAGAGAAAATCAGGCTGTTCTTTCTCCAGAATAAGGTAAACTCTGTGTTATTTTAGTAAGGAATGAGTAAGGAGTCACTACTTCATACCTCTCAACCTCATAGTGCAAAAAATCTGGACAAAGCCATAAATAACTGGGGTACAAAGGCTGAAAAATGTAGATAATTTTTAAATATTGCTATTATAAACTTAGAAAGTTGCCAGAATAACACGTATTGCATTAGTATATATTTTCTAAAGGGTATGACGTCTGAAACTCAAATGTCTACCATTATTTCTAGACTTCAATCCTCACTGATTTGCCAGAAAATCAAAACTTTTATTTGGAAAAGACCAAAAATATATGGCAGAAATATGGACATTCTGCGAAAAACTGGAGAGTTAAGAGGTATGCTCCACTTGCACTGAGGTAGAGGGGAAGCTCTGACCCCCCCCCCCCCATAAGTATTTTAAGCTGGTAACAGAAGATTTTTGGTAAAGTTCCATTTGGACAGCTAGTCTTAGCCAAATGGACTTTGGCAGGCTGGCTGTCACTTATTCAAAGATCATCAGTCAGTTTGGCCAAATGCACTATCAAGCTGCAAGCCCCATGTAACAACCTCTTTAAATGCTGCAACAAAGGGACAAGTCCTCACTTCATACCAGTCCTCATTTATTGCTTAGTGTCATTAAACTGATACAGTTAAAGTCAGATATTCATTTACCTGTATTCTTTTCTTTTCAAACCATTCCAGTCACAGGATTCTCTGTTATGTACTTCAAATAGAGAAAGACAGGTAGAACACACAAAACAGCATACAGAATATAATAATCTGCCTTCTTCATCCCAGGCCTGCTTGTTTTGCCTCAATATATCAACCATATTGTCTTTTGTCATTGATTTATGTCCACAGCAGGAACTGCTGAGTTCATTCCATCAGAGCAGGAGATGCTTCTATTGTATATTTGGAATTTTTTTCAATTTAGTCTCTCAGCAGAGATGCTCTCTGGTTTACCAATACCTTCAACAAGAAATGCATATTAGATGATGCTTCGAGAAGTACAACTGACTTTAAAACTTAATTTAAAATAACAACATGAGATCGCTTTTGAAGATCTCCATTCCTTAGGAACTTCTGCTTATACTATTGACTGTTCTTTCTCCCCTATAAGTATGGCTAAAATGTTCCTTTTCTGCTTCATGTTAAAATGGGACACTCTTTCATACTGCTTTATCACCATCCTCCTTTAACAGCATCAAATCACTGGTTGCAGCAAGTCGCACTGCTTTCATGGCTAACGCACGCAATCTGCTAAAATCAGCAAGAGACACTTGACTCCCTATTGCTGGGAAATCCTACCGCAGATATTTAGTACAAGAATCTTTTTTTTTTCTTTCACAAAACTACTTACATAGAGTGCTTCACAAAATGTGCATTTTGCCCTCTTATTCATCCTTCTGGCTCAGTTATCATGTTATGTGTCTCACAATCACAAGGTACAGGGTTTGAGTCTCACCACTGAAACAGAAATTGTCTAGGCTTAAAATGGCCCACAAGGGCAGTTAGACTAGTATGTACCTGTGAACGTATGAACCTAAAACAAAAATTACCTTCAAAGGCACATTTTGAGGGCACGTTTCAGACACAGATGTATTTGCTTGTGCGGTTACAATTACATGATTCTGGAAGCACATGCAGTTAGTTACAAAATGTCTGTTCTATGGCCCAGGAGACAAATAATCCCTAAAGAGTATGATGTGTGACTCATGGTTTTCAAATAGTTACAAGAAAAGCAATCAATGTCAGAAATCTCATTCCCTTAACATGTAATGCATTCAGACTGGCTCATAATAAGCAATAAGTGAAAACACAATTCTATCCATCGGGGTGGACATCCTCTCAAAAAATAGTTTCATAAACTTTCGTAATGCCATTTCAAATTTCCCATGAAATAACATATGAATGGTTCTTTTTTAGGTTCAAACAATGAAGCATTGGTTTGACTGTTTTAGTTTTTCTTAACTTGTATGGGGCAACAGAATTCAGGAACAAGGCTAGACAAGCAGTCATAGAGACCACAAGATGTCTTGCCATAAATAAAAACCTTCAGCTTATTTTCATACAAGTGTCTTCACCTCCCTTCTTGAGAGGAGGACCATGAGTGAAAGCCCTGCAGTGAATCTGTGACATTCATTGAAATTAGACCAGAAAGAATTCAAGGTGGTGCTTTGCTTCACCTGAACTGGTAGTTTATTCTACAGCAAGGCATGCACTGGCTGAGGAGCCCATCCCTACAGTGAGTTATTTTTGTTACTGTAGGTTAAGGTCCTTTGTAAGAATGCTTGAAGAGACACTGGTTCTATGCAGGAAGAGCAGGTTAAAGAGGACTGGCTCACAGTTCAAAAAAATAAAGTACCTAGTAAGTCACAGTGTATAAGGAGAGATGTGCTAATCTGTCCGAGTTAGCTTACAGATTTAGGATCTTTGATCTTCTTAGTTAGAAATCATTGGGGTCTTTCATATTGGGCTACATGCTTAAAGGACGCACTACATTCAATGATAGCTCTCATAAGGAAAGAGAATATGGTTATGATGACCTATTAGAAATTATAGGAAATACCTTTCAACATTAATTGGGCAGATAGAAGGATTTTCCGACTACTGTACAGACATAAGCAAATGTGAGTGAGTTGTTAATAAACACGTCCAGGTATCTTATGAATACATCTGCCCGAAAGGGAATATTATTTATAACATGGGGGGTAGAAGTGTTTTTCCCCAACCATTACTGTACTACATTTGTTTGCATCAAGTTTGATAATGCTACCTATGCACCAGGTGTGTGTGTAATCAAGCCTTTTTTGGAACATACTGGTATCCTCAGGTGAATGCATGATGCAGTCATAAGCAAATGTATATAACCACATCTCAGAAGCATTGGTTTGGATGTCTGCAAAATAATACCAAAGAGGAATGGTCCCAACACTTAACTCAGCTGAACTCCATTAGTTTTAGTTTTCTGTGTGGAGAGGGTGCCAGCTACTTGGGTACAATTTAATAACACTTAGCAATCCAGTGAATAATGTGTGGGTTAATTAGTGAATGTCAAACATTTTCAATAATGCTAGCATGTGGGATAGTGTTAAATGTTTGGCCACGTTGAGACAGGTGGCATGTACTATGTGGCTATTATTTGCAGTCTCAGTATCTTTTTTCAAAGAGGCCTACCAGGTTTAAGAGACATGATTTACCCTTCACAAAGCTAAACTAGTTGGCTATAGATCTGTTAGGATTCCTATGCTGGAATATGAGTTCTGATATCACTCTTTCCATGGCTTTACATATAAAGCTAGTTAGGTTGATGGGTTTGTAGTTGCTAGGATTCACAGAGGGGCAGCCCTCATGCACAGTGATCATAACAGCTATTCTCCATTTTTCAAGCACAAATCCAGAGGTTAAACTGAGGTTGAACAGTTTAAGCAGATTCTCAGAGTGGCAATTTAAGAATGCAATCTATTAAGATGACCAATTCCATGGATGAATAATAGTTTTGGACAGAGAATCTAAGACTTGTTTTAGGCTAATTTTAGGGGAAAGACTATAATTTCTGGGATGGGGAGCAAGTAGGGTAGGTGGGGTGAAATCTGCACTGCATCTGTCTGCTGCATCACTGGCTATGCCTATGGGGCCTGACTACATTATATTGTTATGGATTATCTCAGTGTACTGTTGGACATTACTTCTTAGCTTCCTCATATAAATGAAGAAACATGTATAGGTTCATAGGTAGGTACTAGGCTACTGGCCCTAGGGCCTATATAAGCCTAGCCAAAAAGGTACCCTGGCTTTCGCCACCCAAGAAAATTATTTTCCTGTGCCTCTGTCGAGCAGAGCCACAGAAGTGATCCCCGGGGCGAATTTCCTATCACCCATCCAATCATCAAGATTTTTCTTGAAGAGTGCTAATGAGGAGCTTTATTTGATATAGACAGGTAGTTTGTTCCAGAGTATGGGAAGACTCTGGGTCAGGAATCTATCCCTCCAGCATATGTTTACTGTGGTGACAAGGTTTAGGTCGTTAGTGTGTGTAGCTCGGAGGGATTGGGATTTCTTTAAGTGGAACATGTCCAACAGCTCTGGGTGTGACATAGCTTTGTATGTTAAGCAGAGATCACCTCTGAGTAGGCGATATGTGACGGAGTAAAGCTGGAGTTTTTTTAGACGGTCTGCATAGGGCATCTGTTTGAGGCCAGTAGTCCTCTTTGTGAGGTATTTCTGCGGCCTTTCCAGTTGTTGTAGATGTTTTTTGAGGTACATACCGGGCACTGTATTCTATAATGGGTCTAATGAGTGACGAGTAGTGGAAAACACTGACCTCTTTTTTCCTGGATGAGAAACCTTTTGTGATGAGGTGTGCCACGTAGAAGGTTTTCCTGACTACTGTGGCGATGTGATTATCAAAGGAGAGACTACTGTTCACCTGTGTCCCAAGGTCTCATCAAACTTTCGGTGTTAAGTAGACTACTGCCTATGTGGCAGTTCATGGGTACAGAATTTTTACCAAAAGGGAAGACAATGCACTTTCTGGCATTGAGCTTGAGGTCATGGCTTTGACAACAGGCATCTGTCTCAGTGAGCCCCTTTTGTAGGATGTCCACATCGTTAGGAGTTTCAATTATGGCTCCTAGTTTGCAGTCATCTGTGAACTTCGTTAGCCAAAGACATTCTGTGTTAGTCTGTACTTAGTCTGTACCTAGTTTAGTGAGTATATCTATAATTCCAGAGTGGGAGATGATGTTGAAATCCTTGGCAAGATCTAGAGAGGCTGTGTGAATCACCTTACCCTCATTTAAAGCTTTGGTGACCACTTCAAAGAAGTCTATCAGGTTTAGGAGACATGATCTGCCTTTTACAAACCGGAACTGGGTGGGATCCAGAGTTTGGAGATTACCAATGTCATTGTTTAGAAGTTCCATGATGATACGTTCCACAGCCTTGCAGTCCAGGCTCGTCAGGCTAATTGGGCAGTAGTTCCTGGGGTCAGTGGTGGCTCAGCTCCTCCTTTGTGGAGTGGGATAACCATCGCTGTGCACCATTCAGTGGGCACAAAGCCTGAGGTGAGGCTATGATTGAACATGGTACTTAGGTGGGGTGCCTGTTCGTTCTGTAGTTCATGTAGAACGCAGCCTGGGATGTTGTCAGGTCCTATGGATGCTGTGCTCCTGGCTTTGGAGAGTGTGTTTTTACCTGTACAGCCGTGATTATAGGAACTTTGCATTCTTCTGGTATAGAGATCGGCCCTTTAGGAGGTGAGAGGGGGGGTAAAGTTAGCACTGAACCTATCTGCCAGGATGTTAGCAATATCAGTTGGTCTGTATATTTAGTGCCATTTTGCTGTAACTCAGAGCAGATCTGAGTGTTGCCATTGTGATTCTTGACATAGCTATAGACCACTTTTTTTTAAGCCTAGCCAGTCATCCCAAATCTCCGACAAGTTCTGGTACAAAGCAGGATTGGGAGATGAAACATTTACAAGTAAGAGTCTGGGAGATGAATCATTTACAGGCTGCCTGTGTCCATTAGAAACGTAGGTGCCAAACTCCCTGTTCCCCATCCAATTGTCCACGTTACAATTGAACTGGGTTTGGGTGGAACTCTGCCTCAGATGAATGGGGAGCCTGTTCCAGAGAATAAAATTATCTGTAAAGTGGATTTAAACCCTACATCAGCTATCCTCTTTCTCTAAGCTCACTGCAATTACACCTTGTGCCACAGAGAAAATACAACATTGTATAACACACAGATGCCCCACTCACCAGATGGAACATGAAGATAAATGTTAGTTGCTTATCTGAAGCCAAGATCCACCAAATTACGCACACACTCAAGTCACTACATCACAGATACCAGTATTTTTCCATCATGTGGACATTAATGACCTCAGATATACCTCCCTGGACTATATGAAGAGAAACACTGATGGTCTCTATGATTATGCATCTCAGACAAGTTGTGCCTTGCACTGAGCAAGATTCTACCTTTACCGAGAATGATGCCATAGCACAAACAAAAGATGATGGACTCTAATAATTAGTCTGACTTGGTTTCTTGGTTTGGCTTCTGGTATCTTTCCAAAGGGAATCAATATTTGTCAGCATAGGAGGACATGATTAACAAACCACATTGCTTTGTAAAGGATGGTCTGCACCTGTCCCCCCTCCCCCCCAGGCTTTTGAACGTTAGATAAAACTTTATCCACCTTCTTTAGAGACATCTTCAGGCAATGTCAATTAACAACCCAACCAACGTGACAAATAAATCCCAAATAAAACCTAAAGGTGTTACTGCTCAATGTTAGAACCCAAAACAAGAAACTCCCACACCCTACAGGCTCTCCTCACTCTGGAGAATATGAACAACTCTTCCGTTACTGAGACATGGTTTAAAGCTTCAGTGCCTTCCATGTATTTAGACCATCAGCTGCACAGACAGAAACAAAAGATGGAGGAGTCTTGATCTATGTTAGCAACAAGTATACTTTAGGATGGTTAAACAGGATGATGCCCTGGTGTTTATCCACATGCAAATCACCATAAACAAAGTCCCATACCATATCCTAGGAAGCTACAGGTCATTCTCTATGTCCCAAGAATCCCATAGCTCATACCTAGACCTACTGGAGATGCTCACCATTAAACCAAACGTCCTATTCATGGGAGACTTTAACTCCCCTCTAAAACCTGGGAAACATACACTGCCTCAAACTCACATGCACAACAATCCCTGGACTTTATTAACACAGACAGCGTGTACACCCACCATAGGTTCAAACATACTGGAGCTGGTACTCACCAATATGGGAGTGTGCTGCACATGCACATACCCCAGTGTTATATCCTCACTGGTGATGTCGGACCACAAAGCTGTCTCCTTCAAAATAAAAATCAACATGGTAACCCCACCAAACTCTGTAATAGTTAGGAACCAATGGATACATAAATTAAGGGCTGACAGAAGCCCTGGACTGAATGGAATAAATAATATAAACCCTGTGAAGATGAGACATTTTAGATAATTAATGATTTTAATTGAATGTTTTAATTAGCTAATTGTATAATTGTTTTATGTAGAGTATTTAAAGAAGATTACTGCCTTTTTAATGTTTAACAACTTGAAAATTGTTTTGTGAAAGTTTGAGTGCTGCTTGTTTTTTTATAATAAAATATTCTGTGTGGTTCTTTGAATCTTTTTTTTTTTTTTTTGGCGTTTTTGTCTTGCATTCGGTACCTGGCTTGGTTTTACCAGCTAAAACTCCCCTTTTAGTACAATGCCCACAATACATAGGACCACGATTGGTTTAGGTTACCCTGGTGGTTATTAGCCTAGTATGTATCTATGAACTAATAGCTAACTAAAAACAACAATATTTACTTTACTTTTCTGTACTAGAAAAGCTCACTCACATTCCAACACAGACTGCTGTGAGGGAAAGGTTAGGTTTTTTGCTTTCTTGTTATTGCCACCATCTATTTTGTATATCATGATGTATTTTCTTTACAGTGTGTTTTAGTTGTATTTTGCTTTCAATTGCATATTTAAACTAGGAAAGAGACCACAGTCGGGTCTCTTGTGAGTCATTCAGAAATTAGAACAGGCCAATTAAGGTTAATTACCTGTGAACTGAGGGTGGAGCTAAGAAATAAACCTGCTATTTAAGGGACAAAATAAAACATTTCAAAGCTTTACTGAAAAAAGCTCACTCAAACTATGTCACAGATTGTTGTGATGGAAAGGTTAGTTTGTTTTTTGCTTTCTCATAATTGTCTGCTTCACTGCCTTCTTCTGTTTCGTCTATTGTGTATTTTCTTTACATCGTATTGTACTTGTATTCTGCTTTCAATTGCATATTTAAACTAGGAAACAGACCACAGCTGGGTCTTTTGTGAGTAACACAGAAACTAAAATTTGCTCCACTCTACCACCCTGGTGCTGTTTTGTTTTTAAACTGAACTGTCTGTCTAGTTGCCTGTCCCTTATGTTAATTTGACCACATATTTCATTCCCTCTCCTCCTTCATTGACTGTTGTCAATGAGCACAAAATTATCATTTTTTTGAAATCACTCCTCTTCAGCTATTTAAATTTATTAGCCAACCCACTATATTCCATAAAACCAGAATGCTTAGTGCCCATCCCCTTCCAATTTATCTTGCTATTTAAATTAGTGGCTGTCCCCTTAGCTTGAGTTACCCACTCTTTTATATCTAACTGCTTACTGAACACTGCAGCTCTTAGGATATTAACCCATTTTTTTCCATATTACCTTTAAACTCTTTAACATCTAGTACAAGACCACTAATTATTGGAGAGACCACAATCTGCCTCTCAGTAGCCATCTTGGGATTAATGCTTCTCTTTTGCCCCTGGTGGGAGGAGGAGCATAAGGATATATTTCCTGGAGACTACAGATCACCAGAAAGCCTGATAAGTGCTTCATAGGTGCCAGCATGGAATTTATGCTTAGATTTTGATCCTGGTGAGAAGAAGGAGCAGAAGGCATTGATTCCTGTCTCTGACTGGGTAGTGGGAGCCTGTATGGGACCTTCCATTTTAGCCTGGTTGCTATTCAAAACATCTACCAGGAAAAAGCTACAACAAACCTTGAGATCCCTGCATCATCTGGGACAAGACTGTTGATCACCACAGAGCTTGTGGTTTGCTTCTCATCTTGGGATTAGTGCTACTGTTTTGCTTCTGCTGAGAGAAGAAGCAAAGGGGCATTGTATCCCAACAGCAGCAGCATGAAGCTGTGGTGAGATCAGCACTAGTAGTAGCCAGGCAATACTAGCCAATCAGACAAATCCTGTCTTTTCATCATTCTTGACAAAGCTAATTCTTTCCTTCTTTTCAGTAAGTACTGCTTGATTAGCTGTTGTCTAACCTAACTTAAGAATATCTCCCTAAATACTTCATCTATAAATCATCAGGGTCTACTTAGTAGTTTCTCCTCAAGTGTTTACCAGTATGATATATAGATGCAGACACCTTCAGTTGACATTTTTCCTGTAAAATCACCCTTTAAATTTCACCAATACCTAACCGAACAAAGTGCAATTAGTTTGCAGTGACAAGCACTGCCACCAGATTTGCAAACCAGATACTCCTGACATTACTTTATATTCTTACTGCAACTGTCTAATCAATAAAAAAGGCCTATTACCATGGATATGAACTTTTTTACTATCTCTGTTACCAGCTTTTATGGACATACTGAGGCAATGTAGAAATTACTGACAACCAGCTAACTTTCAAACAAACTGATAAGCTATGTGAAAGATGTACTTATACAATGTCAATGGATGCAAAGCTCTTATAAAAAAACACTCCTAATGTCAATCAGGTTGTCAGTAGTACACACACTGCACCCATCACACGCAGTTCAAAGTAGAAACACAGACCCCCATATGTTGAGGCATTTAAATGTAACCTTCCTAAACCCCACATACCTCCTAGATGAAGAACACATAACAAATACCCTCAGCAATCCCGAATACACAATTTCTAAACAAAACCCGCATCTCATGGGACCTAAGCCCATAAGGCAAGCCACCACACAATCCAACATTCTGGTCACTGGAGAGACTATTGAGAGACAGAATGATGTCCTTCTCACAAACCTAGAAAATGTCACGGTCAGTTATTTATCAGGGGCCAGGATCCAACACATTAAGCATGCACTCAGGCCACTGGACCATAACTACCAGTATGACTCAGTCATAGTCCATGTGGATGTAAATGACCTGCAATGTACTTCCCTAGACTATATGAAGACAGACACCAAGAAGCTGTCAGAATGTGTGATACAGGCTGGTACGAGCCTAGCATTGAGCAGTATTTTACCTTTTCCAAGGATGATGCCACAATACAAACAGAAGTTGACTAACTAATAATTGGCTTAGTTTCTGGTGTCATTCTAAGGGGGTTCAATATTTGTCAGCATGGATGGAGATGGTCAGCAGACCACACTGCTTTGTCAAGGATGTTCTCGCCTCTCACCTCTAGGCTTTCAAATATTAGCTAACACATTGTCCTCCCCCATAAAGCCTTGTTTAGGCAATGCCAAACGGAAAGTACTTCTGCCATATTAAATCAAAACCAAGAAAATCTAAAGGTGTTACTGCTCAATGCTAGGAGTCTAAACAAGAAACTCTATTCCCTACAAGCTCTCCTCACCCTACAGAATGCTGATGTCTGTGCAGTCACTGAAACATGGTTTAAAGCCACAGAGATCACACCGGCAGTGTAAGGCTATAATGGTTTTCATACAGTTAGACCAGCTACTACACAGACATGGACTAAAGGTGGAAGTGTCTCGATTTCTATCAAAAATAAATATACCACAAGGCTGGTCAAACAGGACAATGCACCTGAGCTTATTCACATTCAAATCACCAGAGGTAAAATCCCATACCACATTCTTGCAAACTACAGGTCCCCCCTCTATGACCTAGGAAATACGTAACATGTATTTAAGCTTAATGGAAACACTCACCATCCAACCCAACGGGAAACTTTAATTACCCCACTATTAACTGGAAATCATATACGACACCAAGCATGCAGGCACAGAGATTCCTACATTCTGCAAACACAAACCCCATGCATCAGACTGTCAATATGCCAGGCAGGGATGCAAACATACTGAATCTGGTTCACACTAATAAGGGAGAGTGCTGCCCACCCCCTACTGTAATGTCTTCTCTGGTAAGATCAGACAACAAAACCATCTCTTTTGAAGTAAAAATAAAACCCGGAACCCCAACTAAGCCTGGAATGTTCAAGAACTACTCTAAGGCTAACTTCCTACTATTAAGTGATAACCAGGCAAAATTTCAAGCCCCCCAATAAACCCTGAGAACACTGCTGCCTACACAGAACTGTTCAGAGAAACCCTACACAAACATGTTAATAGCTGCATGGATGCAACTGTATCCACCAGGAAGTAGTACAAAACTAACTCAAAAAGCAAGCCACTCTGGTAGAATCACATCACTAGGCTGTACAACAGAAGGAAGAAAATCATAGCCAAAATTAGGAGGTGTAGCACCCAACAGGATAGAAGTGCTCTCATCAAAATAAAAAAAAAAACAAAGGACAGATAAAGTTTACCAAAGCCAAATTTGAGGTAAATTTGCCCTCCCAGAACAAGGACATATACAAGGCATTATTTAGCTATGTCAGCAACCTCAAAGGCAATACACAACTGTGTGCAGTGCTCATTGTTAACCTATATCGAGCCAGAAGATATAACAAACCAACTGGCACACAAATTCAGCTCTAACTTTACCTCTATCTCCCCCTCAACCTGCCCTCTGGAAATATCAAATATAACTCTCCCTACTATCACTAGGAAACAGGTCCTCAGTGCTATAAGGCCAAGAACACTGCATTGATGGACCTAGACAATATCCCAAGATGCCTTCTAAATAGCATGAAACATGACCTAACTAACCCTCTGGGATTGCTATTTAGGTGTACCCTCAGGAATGGAGAACAGCAACAGTCATCCCTCTGCACAAAAGAGGACCATCTGCAGACCCTGGAAACTAGATACCCATAATTCTCACTAGTGTTATACGCAAAGCCAAGAAAAGAATTATCATGATCATAGAAATGATCAATAATGATATAGGAAACTTCCAAACACTGGACCCAACCCAATTTGTTTTCCTCAAGGTCAGGTCATGCCTTCTTAAGCTGGTAGACGTCTTTGAGGTCACCAAAGCAATGGATGAGGGCAAAGCGGTTCATGTTGCATACCTTGACCTGGCCAGGGCATTTGATACAACACCCCACTCAAGCATTGTTGACAAACTCAAGAGATTAAGTATAAACCCTTATGTCACCCAGTGGATAGCCAGCTGGCACACAGACAGGCCTAGGAAGTTAGAATTGGGAGTCCTCCTCTACAAAGAGGCCAGTTACAAGCAGAGTGCCACAGGGATCGGTCCTGGGTCTGCTCCTTTTTGGCATTTACTACTTTGAAGTCAAGGACCTCTGGCTGTCTAAATCTTCAGATGACTGCAAATTAATAGCAGTCACAGAATCTCCCACCAACAGAAAAGTTCTCCTGGAAGTGCTGACATAAACAAATAACTTGTGTCAGAGCAATGGACTAAAACTAAATGCAAAGGAATACATAACAGCATCCTTTTATGAAGTTATCCACCCCTGGTAACTATTATTTTTACAACACACCCCAAAAGTCAATCCAGTAGTTAGAGACTTGGGGACACATATAGACAGTAATCTAGCCTTTGACCATCATGTGTCTACAGTAGTGAAGAAATCATTTTATGTTGTGCAACTTATAAACAAAGGTATGGCATTTAGATCCAAGTATGTCATTATTCCACTGTATTCAGCATGCATCAGGCCTATCATTGACTACAATGTCTCCTTTAGTATGTACCTAAACAATCACAGCCAACAACTGGAACATCCACAGAGGTTTCTCGCTAAAATAATACAGGGCTTAAGTAACACATTCCATGCTGACCACATCAAAGCCCTATCCCTGTATTCTGTCTCCTACAGGCTACGGGGAGATCTATGCCTGGCATACAAGGCATTGTCAGACCCCACCCTGATGGACCTCCAACATATCTGTAAAACAAACAGCACCAGAATTATACTTTCTCAAGACTTAAACCTTGCCTGTGACATAAATAGGACCTGCTAGAGAAAGTATGTATCCAGAGAAAGCCGTTTCGCTGGAACAGGCTCCCCATCCAAGTGAAGCAGAGTTCCTCCCTAACCCAATTCAACTGTAATTTAGACAACTGGATGGGGAACAGGACATTCATCTCTGGTTTGGCAATTATGCCTGTAATGGACACAGGCAGTCTGTAGATAGTTTATCTCCCAGTCCCCTGCTAGTAAATGTTTCATCTTCCAACCCTCCGTTTATACTTATCAAGGGTTACAGAACTTGAGATTTGAGTTGCGAGGCTAGGTTTAAAAAGGCCCTTGTGGTTGTTGGCCTAGTACACATCTATGTATCTATGAAGAATACTTGTGCCTGGTTCGGAAATGTTAAGAATAAGGGCTTATTTTAATATGACATGATACTCAGGCACTGATGATACAGCAGCAGGAATGGCAGTACAAAAAAAACAGCTGGCTCAGTAGTCTCAACAGTAATGATATGCAGTGAGCTACTGTAACAGGGGAATGCTAATAAAGCACAAGTAGGCCTGAGTGCCACAGCAGTAACAGTAAAAAGCGAACAGTAAGCATGAATATGAAAATGAAAACACAAGTAGGTGTGGCCACCACAACAGTAGCAATAGGCAGTGAATTACACACTACAGAAATAAGAGACAGCAAAATCTCTAAAATGCCACAGCAGCACTAATATTACAAGAAGATATGACAACAGAATATTGAGACAGTGAAAGTAAACAATGAGATGCCCTACAGCAGCATGAAAGAATTAAATGACTCATATGCCATAAATGCAGAAAGAAGGCAGAGTGATGTAATACCTGAATTAGCTATAGCTTGATCGGAAACTTCTAGATCAAGGCAGCTACGTGTAACCCTACACCTAAATTCAAAGCAGTAAAACAGACAAAAGACCACAAACAAATATGCCTTTATGCATAACCTTGCACTATAGGTAGCAATGGAAAAAGGAAAGGCAACAACTATAGAAATCCAGTTTAAAAACAGCAGTTATGTGCAGCCTTTAACCTCAAGACTACAGTCAAACTGAAAAAATAGTAACTAGAAGCAATGCAACACAGTAGGTCAGGAAACTACCAGTCCCAGTAATTTCTGCTAGACAAGAAGCTATGCGCAAATGTGCACCTCAATCACGGGCAAGAGCCACTGGCTAAAATGTTATAGCACTTACTGGATGTGCCCACCTTTTGCTATCAAATACTCTATTTAACAGCACTCAAACACACTGTGCAACACTTCCAAAATGGCATGAGACTGAATTTAAGGTCAATTCCAGATGCAAAGGTCACATCAAGCAGTGTTGAGCAGTTTGATGGCAGTCCACTCAAATGAAGGTATGTTAGAGGCTGTAAACTGTTAATGATGTATCACACGTCAGTGTTATTAATGCTTAAACATCTTTATACTCTTTAGCCTTGAAGCCAGAAGTGGTAATGGGAAGGGAATCCTGATTCAAGTGCAAGATGTTTTTCCTCGAAGTACAGTCTGCAGTAAAAACATGCCTCCTTTTGAAGAAGACCTGCTGAGCCACCTCCTCTGGTGTTCCTCGATGAATGCCACTGTACAACTCTAAGCAGAGCAAACTGGTTTCTCTTAACCTTATGGAAACATATTTCTGGCCAACACTTGCCTGGCACTTAACCCTAATAGTACTGACTACAACTTGTGCTCCTTTGTTGAGGTAGTAAATTTCTAATGCTCTAGGAAAACTCTTATTACACTTGAAGATCATGAATTCTCAACCCCAGGGACTTCTACTTAAGATTATATCCATCAGAGATCACTAACATTTCCAAGTTGCACAACATTAAAACTTCACTCAAACTACAAATCTCAGCTAGATGTGAGGATAAATATTAAGTATGTCTGTGCCCTTTCTTCAAATAAGACTTAATTCAACCTGCTCTTCTGGTTTAATTTGCCTTCTCAACCCCAGGGACTTCTACTTAAGATTATATCCATCAGAGATCACTAACATTTCCAAGTTGCACAACATTATAACTTCACTCAAACTACAAATCTCAGCTAGATGTGAGGATAAATACTAAGTATGTCTGTGCCCTTTCTTCAAATAAGACTTAATTCAACCTGCTCTTCTGGTTTAATTTGCCTAACTTTTAAGTAACTGCCTAGTTCAGGAACATCCATCAATTCTTGCTTATTGTATTTGTTGAGTGGCTAATTTAAATTCCAGTTTGTACCAGCACAGATTTTATACTCTGCTTGCACAATGTTGATAGTGTCAGCCTCTAATGCTTTTGGCATTTGTACTCTTGTGCAAAATATAGTCTTGGAACTGCATCTGAGAATATTTTGCAACTGACTGTTGCGTATTTTACTTATTCTGCTCTATTACACAGTGATACAACTGCTGTACACAATGCAGCTAGTTTACTACTCTGTCTTATTCTGCATTTTGCTGTACTGTTCCTTCTGTATTCTCTGGTTTAAATAATGGCTAAAAAGTGTCCACTTGGGTCAGTTGAACTACCAGCTAACAAATAAGAAATGAATAAAATAAATATATTTGACTCATAAACTGAAACTTCAACCCTTTAACTACATAATTAAACTTGTGAATATACAATTTCTGGTATCCCATCTCACTGGGTATTTGCCTCATCGTTTGCCATCCTCATCAGAAGGGAAACAGGTCCTTCATTTTCCTGACATAACCACTACTTACAGCAGATATCATATCGGTCCACCATCCTGAATTAAGATGGGAAAAATATGGCCACCTTTCTGTTCTGATTCTCTATCACATCCAGTGCAGCACAGCTAAATAAGTCAGAAATCCTTTTGAAGAAAAGGCACAGCGTGGAATTCTGTCCAAACAGCCACTCAAAATTTAGCCCATTGAGAGTCTCAAGTCTGATTCCTGATGACAACCATCATTACATTCTGCTTTTTTATTAAACCACAGCTGCTTCTATGCACCCATTTTCAGCAAATATAAAAGCAGCAATGTAACACAAAACGCTACACTTACTATATAGCTTCTGTGCTACACATAAAGCTACTCTATTTGCCATACACCCACCAAGTAGGTTTCTTTGTCTACAGAGTTAAGGAGATGCAGTAAATGGCAGAAAAAAATCCCACTACCAGTAATAAATGTTAGGGATTTGTCTTCACATACTCTGGCATTTCAGTGGCAGTGTTCAGCTGTTGAAAGACATGGGAGGTTGGCCTAAGCTGTGTAACAAATGAATATCACAAAAGTAAAATGAGAGTAAACTAAGTATGAAATGAACTGAGGTGAAAAACAGCCAGAAGTCTGTGAGAAGATTTCATTATGTTATTCCATTAAGTCAGCTGTACTTTGCATGATCTGTACTTAAGTGACCTATACAGAACTCAAGTGTGCCAAAATTGTTGTCCAACTGATTGGTGTCAAAACAGCAACAGCAGTGAGTTTTCTGAAAGTTTAAATTAGAGTTTGAAAAAATAATAGTAATTTGTAGTTTATTTTCTTCTGTTATGTAAGGTGGATTTTTGTAACATCCGACAATGCAGTCTGAATGGGTGCCAAGAGTGGTGGAGTCAAGCAGGTGTACATATTTTGGTTGCTTGCAAAGACAGAACAGACTTAGTAAGCTGATTTGTCATAAATACATAGATTCATAGGTTGGTACTAGGCTATCGGCCCTAGGGCCTATGCAAGCCTAGCCATAACAATTCCCTGGATATTTCTTCCCACAATATTTACTTCTGCAGGCCCCTGTCTTGCAGGGTGACTGACATGATCCCCGGGGTGAATTTCCTATTGCCCATCCAATCATCAAGGTTCCTTTTGAAAAGGGCCAAGGAGGCGCTCTGCTTGATATGTATGGGCAATCTATTCCAGAGTATGGAGAGTCTCTGGGTCAGGAACCTATCCCTCCAGCATGTTTTGTTCATTGTGATGACAAGGATTAGATCCCTGGAGCGTGTGGCTCTGAGGGATTGGGATTTCTTTAAGTGGAGCATGTCCAACAGTTCAGGGTGTGACATGCCCTTGTATGTTAAGCAGAGATCGCCTCTGAGTAGACAATATGCCACAGTGTATAGCTGGAGTTTTTTTTAGACGGTCAGTATATGGCATCTGCTTTAGGCCTGTGATTCTTTTAGTGAGGTATTTCTGTGGCCTTTCCAGCTGTTGCAGATGTCTTGTGAGGTACATACCAAACGGGGCATTATACTCTATAATGGGTCTAATGAGGAATGAGTACAGTGGGACAATGACCTCCTTTTTTTCTGGATGAAAAGCCCTTAGTGATGAGGTGTGCCACATAGAAGGATTTCCTGACTGTTGTGCCAATGTGGTTATCGAAAGTGAGACCACTGTCCACCTGTGTCCCTAAGTCTCTCATCACACTTTCGATGTTTAGTGTCCTGCCACCTATGTGGTAATTCATGGGTACATGTTTTTTTCCAAAGGGGATAACTATACATTTCTTGGCATTAAGCTTGAGCCCATGGCTCTGGCACCAGGCATCTGTTTCAGTAAGGCCCTTTTGTAGAATATCCACATCATTTGGGGATTCAATAATGGCTCCCAGTTTGTAGTCATCTGCAAACTTTGTTAGCCAGAGTCCCTTAGTGTTGGCCTGTACTTCAGAGAAGTAGATGCCAAACAAGAGTGGTCTCAGGACTGAACCCTGAGGTACTCCACTTGTCACTTGTCTTGAGCTGGATTTGGAGTCGGCTACTTTTACTGTCTGGGTTCTGTCAGTAAGCCAGTTAGCAACCCATCGAGTGACATAGGGATTTATGCCCAGCTTAGTAAGTTTATCTATGATTCCAGAGTGGGGGACGGTGTCAAAGGCCTTGGCGAGGTCCAGATAGGCTGTGTGGACTGCCTTACCCTCGTCCACAGCTCTGGAGCCTGATTTGAAGAAGTCAATCAGATTCAGGAGACAAGATCGGCCCTTCACAAACCCAAACTGGGTGGGGTCCAGTGTTTGAAGGTTGCCAATGTCTTTGTTTATAAGTTCCATGATAATGCGTTCCATGCCCTTGCAGATCAGGCTTGTCAGACTGATGGGACGGTAGTTCCCGAGATCCAAGGTGGATTCTCCCTTGTGGAGTGGGATAACTGTAGCTGTGCGCCACTCAGTGGGCAAGAAGCCTGAGGTGAGGCTATGATTAAACATGACACTTAGGTGAGGTGCCAGTTCATTTTGTAGTTCATGTAGTACACAGCCTGGGATGTCATCTGGTCCCATGGATGCTGTATTCTTAGCTTTGGAGAGTGCGGTTTCTACCTGTGTGGCCATGATTATCGGAATTTGGCAATCTTTTGGTATTGAGATGGGCCCTTTAGGGGGTGAGAGTGGAGTGAAGTTGGCACTAAATCGATCTGCCAGGATATTGGCAATATCCTTGGGATCAGTATATTTAATGCCATTCTGTTGTAACTCAGAGCAGATCTGGGCATTGCCATTTAGATTCTTGACATAACTATACTTGTAGAATCCTCAAAGTCCATGCTTATTCAGGGATAGGGAACAGTTTAGGTCTGAAACAAAAATCTATAAAATGTAAATGGTTGTGTAAATGCAGGATAAACTAATGAATAATAAAAACTCTATATATGCCAGGAAGAAAAGGAGAGGAATCTGATGCAAGTCATTTACAAATGGAAAGGCCAACAAACTGCCCATACGTCATGTGGCATTACTCCCCCTAAAAATGGTATTCCCATATATGTGAGAAATGTAGCTAAGACTCACTTAGCATGTCATTTTTCATTTCGAAGCACTCTGCCTGACTGTTAGTAAACAATCTTCTATTCCTCTGGCATCCATCACCAGTGTTTACAGAGAAAGCAGCTGGCAGAGAAATCTAAAAATATCCTGTTCCTAGTTCAGGGAAGTGGGAGATCAAGTGCTGTTGAAATGCAGATCTAACCTTTCAGTTTCTGGAGCTTCTGCAGTGTACACATGTTTCTAAGTGTCTTCCATTCGGAACAGTTTCAGCTTTCCTACACAGTTCTCTCCTTTATTTTTAGTCTCAGTTTTCCTCCTGTTATTTTTTTTTATTTGTTTTCTTTTGCTTCTTCTCAGTTTTCTATTTCTTACAAATAAATAGTATACTAAATCCATCTTCCATTTATTTTTATTAGTAAACCCCCTTCCCTTTGAGTTTATGCATACTTTCCTTTGGTTATAGCCAAAACTGAAAAGACGAGTTATTTGTATGCTGTGAAGCACTATTCTGTAGGATAAACTAATAAATAATACAAACTCTAAGCATGCCAAGAACAAAAGAAGAGGAATTTCATGCTAGCCATTTATAAACAGAAAGGCCAACACAACTGGCAAGGTTACATTTCTAAACTTAAATATCAAATAAAATGATGAAACATCTGTTAGGTTTTCTACCAGAATGATTAAGGATACAGAAGGTTACTGCATTTACCCCCTCTCTATAGACCTACCAATCATACAGAATCCTACCAAGTGGTACTGAAAGCCATAAATGCCACTAAGCAGTTAGTAAGTCAAAACCTCAAGTAAATACGCACATTCAGTACAGTATCACACAGTATTTTTAAAACATAATTCACCTGTACATTATAAGAAATCACAGGTCTGGAATGCCAGTGTTGTGCATACAGAAGTGGATATAAACAACATCTGTACATAAATGCTGTGTTCTTTTTCAATAACTGTGTATTAAAAACACACATTCAAAGTTCTGACTTATCTCACTTTTGGTTCCGGACTATTAAGGTACTACAGCTACACAAGCAGCTTGTTGGGAAGTCCTGTGGGTAGCTTGTGGTCATAGCAGGCACACTGTCTTCACTACACAATGACTTAAAGTTATTTCTGTATCTATAGCAATGCCAAATAATTCATGGGTGGGGTAGAGTGTTGAACATCCACAGTAAATTTGTAGGTAATCTGTTTCAGCAACTGATTATTGTCACTGCAATTATACTACAATGCAATATATTACTGACACTGCTGCTGTACAGCCCAAATGACAAAACAATACAGAGAAAGGGTCAATCCAATGTAAAAATAGCTCACACAATTTTTATTATAACTAATTTTGAGATATGCAACCTCCGCTGCCCGTTTATCAAAACAATGTGATCCCACTACCCACCCCCAAAAAAGGTGAGTTATAATGCTCTAATACTTTTAAAAGCCTCAGCTTCCCACCAAGTGATGGTACAATCAGAGACATATTTGCAAGAAATGATGTGAGTCTGATGTCTGCTTAATAAAGTAAGAGAAGTGTAAAGGGTCACCAGGGTGTAGTTACTTCTCCACGTAAATCGAGGATGTACCACTTTATAGGAAAAATGCAAATACATGGACTTTTAACAAAATGGCTCCTAACAAAAAGAACTAAATACCTAATGAAATATTTGCTGTTTCATGAAAACAACTCAATTAGCCGTTTAGTGAACCTGATCCTGAAAGGGCATATGTATATCTAGTCAAAAGTTAGCAAAAACACAAATCAAAAGTAATTACAAAATGTGTACAGACACACTCTCCAGTCTTAAATGAAGCAGTAATTCAGAGATGTTAAGAGAATAATAACCTGAATGAAAAGAGAATAAAATGTTATATTGTGGAGAGACACATGCATACATACATACATACATATAAAGCGAAAGATTAAGATGCTCAATATAAACACATATATACACAAACACGTGTATATATAATCAGACAAATATGTGCACCATCTGGCAAAGAGGAAACGTAGAGTATGTATCAATAACCTACTAGAACTCAGGAAAAAAACTGCTTTATCAATTAGATGCTTTTGGAAGCAAAAGCCCCTGCTTCAAAGGAATCAGACTTACACCCTCTGGATTAACATACATACATAAAGAAAGAAATTTAAAAAATAGTGATAAGACATATACTGCTAAGAAAAGAAACACACACACATACATACATACACATTATTTATGTGTGTGTGTGTGTGTGTGTGTGTGTGTGTGTGTGTGTGTGTGTGTGTGTGTGTGTGTCTATATTTATTTATTTATTTATTTATTTATTTTACATTTGTTGACCGGGCTAGTCTAACTGGATACATGTCCATTTTCAGTAGAGGCCCGAGGAGAAAAGCTCCACTGTAACAGTCTATGGTAAACAAACTTACGAAAAAAAATATGTACAAGAGTTTAACTAAAACTACTAAGCAGGAGTTAGTAACTAATTAGAATACAGAACAAAACACACAGCAATACGAGCAGTATTATAATACAGAAAAAAGAAAAAAATTTTTTTTTTTTTTTTTTTTTTTTTTTTTTTTTTTTTTTTAGCATCTTAGAGGTGATAGGGTGAATTTTATTAGTTCTGGTGAAGTCCTACTATATGGAAAAATTATTTCAGCTAATACAATTGTACTTTAAGAGTTTTTCATCAGCAGAAAACACTTTTTTGTGTTTGACACTGATGTTCCTGCGTAGTTATGTCTTTGAGTATTTATGTATTTTTTTTTTGTCCAGGTTAGTCTTCCTATATGGCCTAATTTCAGTGGACACTTGAGTGGTATTCCTATTGACTATGGGAAATAAGGCCAGAGCACTGGAGAAATTGCTAGACTCTTCTCAACCATCTCAGGTCAATCTCTAGTCATATTACTTTGTAGAGGGAAAAACAGGACTACTGACTGTGGGAAAAGATGGATGCACAATGTAGGATGTCGACTCATGTGCTGCATAACAACAGATATATGAATTTATAAAATGTTTCAGAATGTGAGAATTTACATTTCAGTGGATGACAATGACTTGGAATTTTCCTTTGCCATTTCCAACAATCAGTTATCATTTTTGGTCTTTATTTTCCAAATGGCTGGAATAATGGAAATGCCTGATGGTGGACTGGATAATGAAACCGTAATGGGTATGATGCAGGAGAAGTTGCTATACAGTGATTTGGAGTGAAACACCAAAATCTCCCTAACAAATCTTAAATACTACTTAAAATCTACATAGCATTGTCTAGGTGATAATTACATAAAACTGCTACAAACTCTTCGACTAGCTTAACATTACCGGTAATCACTCGGCAAATCCTAAGGAGTTTAAATACCTTCTTAACGCCATCCCCTCTGCAATGTACCTACTTCCTCTATTCCCTCAAAATTCTACACCTCTATTTAATCTACCCCTCCCCCTGAAAAAAAAAACACCCTATGTATACCTTACTTAGCCATGACTGCCAAAACTACTACTACTACTACTACTCTATATGCAAGTCTTCATATTTTTTTCCTTGTGTATCTGCTACTGTAATTACAAAATATAGACTTCGTCTGTCACTGATATCACTTTCTGTAATGTAAGAAATCTGTCAGACAGTTGTATTCTTTCACAATTTTTTTCTGTTTTGTTAGTTAAGTATTTACCATGGTAAATTAGACTAAATGCATATTACTTCTCATCTTAAAAATCCTACTTTATTTATTTCTGAGTTTTAATTTCTAACTGCTATATGGAGCTTTCCTCCTCAGGCTTCCCATGAAAAGATGAACAACACCCACTTAGTCTGTCCTAGTTAACACATGCCAAATAAATAAATTATTGAAGAATGATAAGAATGAGGTGGCAGACTGGCATAATGGTTAAGGTGTTTACCTTACAGACACAAGGTGCAGGGTTTGATTCTCACATCAGATAATTGGCTAGGCTTAAATTGGCCCACAAGGGCAATTAACCTAGTACTAATCTATGAACCTCCCTATGAAAGAGTAATAGCACTCTGCCTAAGCAGAAGGTGTAAAGCAGTGCACATTGGAAACTCACGAGTCAGAATGCTGTAGTGGTACAGGACGATACCTGGAGAGATTAAGTGAGATGTGTAGCTTCTAGTGGAACTGTTGTTTTGGGTATTTCTACTGAACAGGGAAATATTTTACCAGCTGCAGGAAAAAGGTCACATGCAGCAGCTGTAGATGCAGGTCATTTGAGGAGTATAAATATTGTTGGTGAAAGATCTCAGAAAAAAAATCTAATGACACAATGCAAATATATTTTTGTGGAACATACATACATACATAAAGAAAGAAATAAAAAAAAATAGTCATTAGGGTTTAAACCACAGAATGTTCACTACTTTTATTACTTTGGGGCAGGAGCATTTCTGTGAAGCAAGTTCTGAATCTTTTCAGTTAATGGAAAAGTGAACTTTTTACAGCAGACTATGAATGGCTTTGAACACATGAAAAAACTAACCATATAGTAAATGCAGTGTCATAAAGGTAAATTGAATCAGATATTGGGATCAATAGAAAACATGTTATTTTTGTGGTCTGACGAATATTTGCCTAGGCACTGTGAAAAAAATATGATGTGTTCAGTGTGCATACAAAATCAGTTCATTAACCTTTTGTCTGCGAGTCACATATTACTATTGCACTACTGACGAGTTTTTTGATGTGGGTGTTAAGTTTATTTGGTTTTACTGCTTCTTTTCTATTTTAAAATAAGCATGAAATAAGTTTTAAAATAAGCAAAAAAGTTCTGTTTTGCAGACAGAATTACTACTTAGCTAGTATAGGAAAAAAATGCTCCACAGCTTTCCAAGAAAATCAATGGGAATCTTAACCCAGAAATTGAGAAGTCATGCTGTTTATTAGCACGACTTGTCACCTCTAGCTAATTAATACAGTAATAGGACATATGTACCACTCCATGCTCTACTACTACACAGTCTAAGCACTTAGATTGGTTGCCCCTAATAACCGACTGCACATGCTTAATCAGTAGTCTCTTACTGGGCAGAAATTGACCACGATAGGGTCTTGGATTTGATTTTAGGTTCCGGCTTGGCCACATTCTCCAGACATGCATCGGACTCTTGAGCTCCTCTCTCTTATCCTTAATGCACTACACCCACCCAAGCACCTCAGATCAAGTTTGCTGATTCACCATACATTTATAAACAGGACAGGATAGAAGAAAGGCTGATAAGGCTCAGACATGGGACCTAAGTGTCCCATCTTATTCCATAAATCCTCTAGAAGAATAACGCAGGGGGATGGCGAAGTGAGGAAGAATGAAGATGGACAACACAGATGCAAAGTTATGGTAAGATTGAACTTTCTAATCTGATTTTGTCCTCTTCATTCCTCCTCATGATCGGGTTAGAGTCCCAGTTACATAATTCCAGGGTGGCCCTCATGGAAGGATATGCTGGAGCACCACCGAGCCAAAGGAAGCCCTGCTCCTCGAGAAGATATCTAATTTATAGTGTGCAACAAAGGTGTGATTTTTGGACCATGTAGCTGCTGCGCAAATATCAACAGAGATTCTAGATGAAAAGGCAGAAGTAGTAGCCATAACTCTGGTAGATTGCGTCCTAGGAGGTGGGGCAGTTCTAAGCCCTTTTGTGAATAAATTAAGGAGATACAACCAGTAATCCATTTTGCCAATGTGATCTTAGAGACTGCTCGGCCTAGTTTGTTAGCAAAGAAGGCTACAAACAATTGGTCTGACTTCCTGTGCTGCCTTGTTCTGTGCAGACAGAAAACATAGTTGTCTAAGAACATCGAGAAGATGTAGAATATACTCTTTGTTAGAAAAATTTGGAAAGAATACTGGTAAGTGAATGGACTGACATACTGTTTTCCCTGGCTACTTTAGGCATATAGGAGGGATTGGTATGTAGAGAAACCCTGTCCTTATGAAAGATTATGTAAGGAGGTTTGGAAGATAATGTCCGTTGTTTGGAAATTCTCTTTTTCTGAAGTAATGGCTACTAAAAGGATTGTCCTCCATGAAAAAAACTTTATGTCACAACTGGCTGCTGGCTCACAGGGTTCTCTGAGTCAAACTCTGCAGCACAACAGTGAGGTTTCAAGGTAAAGAGGGGCCCTTAGTGGGAGGAATCAGTAAAAAAATACCTTTCATAAAGGCTTTGCATAATCTAAAGACAGACAAGGAACAAAACTGGTTAGTACTATGAAAATTAGAAATTGCAGCTTGATGGTAGAGAAGCTTGCTCCTTCCTTAAACAGGGTACTACGGAAAAGCAAAATATCTGAGAATAATGATGAGAAGGGATCAATATTTCTATTTTTAGCCCAAATAGTGAACATTTTCTACTTACTGTTGCAAACTTTCTTAGTTGAAACCGTTTGCAAGGCTAGGATTATGTTACAGAATGGCAAGCCTGGACTGTCTCAATATGGCTGGAAATGGAGAAACTATGAGATCAACTTGAGGGTGTGAAGATTCAGGTGCTGCAGTCCTCAAGAGTGAGAGAAGAGGTCCTGTCTTGGCTCCAGTATCCACGGAGGAGACAAGAGGAAGGGGAACCATATCTGTCAAGGCCAGAAGGGGGCAATGAGGATGACTGAGCTCTTCAACCTGCTTGCCTTCTGAAGAAACTTCGGAATAAGCAGAGGATAGGAATAAGCATACAGGAGATCCAGGAGCCAATTGTACACCTGAGCATCCCTTGGGGACTCCTTGGAGAGGGGATGAGAGCGAAGAACTCATTGCATTTGTTTGTGAGGGGAGAGGCAAAAAGGTCATGGCAAGGCTGACCCCAGCAGTTGAATATCATGTTGTCCACTGACTGACTAAGGGACCATTTGCGCGGAAATACGATAGATCTGCTGAGTCTGTCCGCTAACTCCTTGGTTTTCCCCGAAATGTCTGTTGCAACCAGAAGGTGGTCCGAAGATATCACCCATTTCTACACCCTAATTGCCTCCTTGCGCAAAGGGTAAGAACGGGTTCCTCCTTGCTTGTTAATGCACCAGACTACAGATATGCTGTCAGTATGAACCACAATAGTCCCCAAAGGGAGAGGTTCCTGAAAGGCTTGCAACATTAGGAGAACTGGTCTCATCTTGAGGACACTGATAGGCAACCTGGTCTCCAAGGGGGGACCCACATGCCTTGGACCATCTTCCCCTTGTATTGCCCCCCCCCCACCCCAAATGGAAAGTGTCCATGGTCACTGTGGCTACTGGAGGGGGAGTTAAGAAGGGTCTGCCTAAAAGGAGATTGTCCGATTGAATCCAGTGGATGTGACATTTGCAGACTGGAGTCAAGTTGATGGGAATAGATAGTGGTTGGTAAAGAATGGACCATTGTACTGCTAATGTCTACTGAAGAATTCTCATGAAAAACCTTGCTAGAGGAACTAACAAAATTGCTGCTGACATGGATCCTAGGACTTGTAAGACTAGCCATGCAGGGGGGACTGGTGGGATAGTAGTTCCTGGACTTGATTCCTCAGTGTTGTTATGCAGTTTAAGGGAAGAGAAGCTATTTGAGCCTTCATTGTTCAACTGTGTCCCTAGAAATTCTAGGTTTTGCACAGGAGTCAGATTGGATTTGTTTAGATTTATAGTGGTGCCCAGGGAATGTAAGAGTTGAATTAGATTATCTCTGGCTTGAATAAATTGATGCCTCGTGGGAGTGGTAAGGAACCAGTATGGAAACACCCGGAATCCTTTGAGTCTCATGTGAGCTGCTATGACTACCATGCATTTGTTGAACAACTGGGGGACTGTGGTGACCCCAAAGAGCAGTGCTGTGAAATGAAAGTGATTGGCTTCCAGCCGAATGCACAGGTATCTCCTGGAGCGCCTGTCTATTTTGATGTGATAATAGGCATCCTTGAGCTCTATTAAGCACGTCCAATCGACTTTGCACAACAGTGGCAGAATGGACTGGACTGTAACCACTCAGAACCTCAACTTCTTTACATAAAGATTTAATTTGCTTAGATTCAGTATGGATTTTAGGTCCCCTATCTTTTTCGGCACCAAAAAGAAGCGGGAGTAGGTTTTGAATCCTCTTTGTTCAGTCTAGACCTCCTGGATGACTCTCGTTTGCAGCAGTTTTGGAACTTCCTGTGCTGCCTGCTCCCTCTGAATGGGTGGCAAATCTAGGAGTTTTTTGTTGGTGTTTGGAGGGGGAAGGAAAAAGGGAATGTAGTAACCTCTGGATATTATGCTTAGTACCCAGGGATTTTGTGTGAAGTGCATCCAGGCTTCCGAGGACAAAACAAGTCAAACCCCAACTGCCTCCAGAGATGGACAGTCATGCAGCACTTCAGGAGTACTGTTAGGGCTTGTCAGAGAACATGTCTCTGAAGTCCTGGTTTTGTGGACCCCCCCCCCCCGCCTCTAGGGTGGTATCAACCATCAAACCTTACTTTTCTGTCTCTAGAGGAGGGTTCTCCATGCAGGTCCTGGAAAGGCCCCTGGGAATTACAGAACCACATTTTCTTGCCTCCACGCTGGTTCCAGGAAAAGGACAGCAAACACGAGCTCCTGCATGTACGGATGTGCACGGACCAAACCAACCAAGGCAATCAATGGAAAAACAAAAAGGTCCAGCACAAATGGGTTGAAAACTCAAATAATTTAATTAGGTAGCTCGAAAAACAGACAGTATACCGGTTTCGGCAACAGCCTTGGGAGGAGCAACGGGTTGGGAGGGTGGCCTAATGGTTAAGGTGTTTGCCTTGCAAACACAAGGTGCAGGGTTTGAGTCTCACAAAGGATTATTGGCTAGGCTTAAAATGGCTCACAAGGGCAGTTAGCTTAGTACTAATCTATGAACCTATGAACCTTCCTCAGTGCTTTAACACAACCAAGAATACCTAACCCTTAAATAAGCAACATCATTAGCATTCACAAATATAATTGCTTGGATAAAACATTATGACAACTCATTCAGGCTAGGTATAAACAAACCCCCTAGCCTGATAATCCAACCTAATTCTTTATTGTTTAATATAGTGTGCCAACCAACTTTTTAAAAATTTCGACCCCGGACTTTGTCAATAACAGTAAATGTAAACCTAGTTGTTTTATGAACCAAGGTGTGGCTCTCCTGTTCCTGATCTCACTGAGGTGTTTGGAGATCTGAAGCCTCAATGTTCTAGATGTTTGTCCTACATAAAACGTTGAACAGGAACAGGTAGCCAAATAAACAATCCATTCAGAACTACAATTCCCAAAACACAAGATGTCATAAACCTTGGGAGTATTAGAGCTAGTAAAAGTCTTGATTTTAAATATGTGGGGATATGCGGAACAATGTCCACAAGGTACACATCCCTTAACCTTGTTCCCAAAAATAGTAGATTGTTGAAGAGAAGGTGGAACCTTGCGTTTGTAATGAATGAAATGAGACCCTAAAGTGGGTCCCCTGTGAAAAGAAAAAGAACATGTGGAAGAGAGAATTGTCATGGAGCTTGTCATTGGCTTTTAAGATATCTCAATGCTGACTAATAACCCTTTGCAGGTTTGAAAATTTCGGCCAAAAGTTGTTACCAATCGGATGGGCTTTTTTCCATCTTTGTCGACATCAGATTGTTTATATTGTAACAAATTCGATCTGGATTGTTGTCTGGCAAAATCCCTAGCCTGACAAATATTCTCATCCTTGTATCCGCTCTGGATGAAGCGGTTATGCAGATCTTGCTCATAACGGGCATAGGTGTCTTGTGTAGAACAAATGCAACGCATTCTCAAAAATTGTGACTTGAGTATATTGCGGATGATGTGTTGGGGGTGGTGACTTCCAGCATGCAGTAGTTTGTTGTACCGAGGATATTTGCGAAAAACCTCAGTTTTTAGGGTGTGATCTACATCCCTAACAACAGTGACATCTAAAAAGGTGATGGAATTTTTGTCGGCACTCAAAGTAAATTGTATGCCCCATTTGTTTTGATTAAGGTATTCCACAAATGTTGGATATCTATGCTTATAAATGGGACCGGTAAGGTCTTTTCTTGGCTCAGAGGTGTTTTGAACTTGATTCGGACTACATCAACTGCATAGACTGAAGGTGACAGTATTTTCTTGCGTTTATAATTAATATATTTTCTGCAAGTGGATGTAATTGGGGATCGAGCTGTTCTGACGTTCAATTTTATTTCTGGGCGAATCCATGGATATGGAGGCGAGCTGAATGGTGATGTGGCTTATACATACGTTTCCACTGTCTTGAGGTTCACGAATATTCAGGGACTATCATTTCAGGACAGCTGCTGAATTTTGGATTGGGACTTCCTATATACAGAGGTCCATATTTCCAGACATTCTTTGGATTTTCTACTGATTGCAGTTAATGGATTTCATTGGCCTTTTTCTTTGAAAAATTTTTTTTGAAATTTTTGACATTTTTCCAATATATTTGCTACTGACATATAAGCATTTCTGATGGTATTATGTGTATGCCTCTTTTTAACAACTCATATGTTTTTGTCGACGGTACATATATATATGTGTTTACCAACATCTCTATGTTAACCAGTTGATGGGCATTATGAGGATCTCTTACATATAGGTCTCTCCTATATATAGGTTTATTATTCAAACAGAGGCACTGATAGTTTGGAAGTTGATTTGTTCATATTTGGCTGGGACTCTTTCAGTGGTCCACAAATTAAGATATTTCTGTTTTCTTGCCCCCAGCCTCTTAAAATTGGGATATTAATCTTTCTTTATCTAGTGGCCTTTCAATATACATTTGTTTTGGATGTAAAAAATTTTTTTACTTGGGCCCATTCATTTTGTGGGGTGAACATTACAGCTTGTTAACTGCTATCTTGGACCTATACATCTCATTTGGTTTGTGATTTATTAATGCTTAATATAGATTTCACCAAACTTTTACAAGATCTGTCAGCAGACCGTGACAATGTATATGCCTTTGGGCTAGGTCCTAATAGTATGGAAGGAAATGCTTCGGGTTCTTTGAATCCCGAGGATATTTGTGCTAATATTTTTGTTAAAATGACTATGAGTATGAAATCTCTGAGGACTAACGTGTGGCATCTTAAGCTATTCAAGGCCTATAAGGTTCGAGGTATTTCCCCTCATGGGCTCCAGGTAAGACTACAACCATGGGTTAGTATGATGGATGATATATTGTTGGATGACTGGGCTCAGGCCCAGCACAAATCCTCAATGATGTTTGTGGATGCCCTTATTCCCCACTATGAAAGGACCATTGACAAATTTAGTGTCGAAGTACATTCGAGTTATGAGGATGTGAAACAGTTTGAGGGTGAGCCATTTTTCACAAAGTATTTTAACCAGTTAGCCAAGGATTTATTGGTCCTTGAACAACAATTGAAAAACAAGAAGTTACACAAGTTCAACAGAGATGTGATTACGAAAGGAGCAAACCCTTCGGGGCTCAACAGAAAAATGTCAGATTTGCTGATTCCGATAGGAAGAAATCAGGACCAAATAGAAAAAGACCATGTTTGATACTTAAAAAGGGCCGCATTGGACCCAGTGGCACTTCAGGGGATGAGTCTTCTTCAGCCACTGATATTGATTTCACCCCTCTTTCTGAATCTCCCATTGCGAAAAGATGCCCAAGTAATGACCCTTGAGGGGGGGCAGACGCAGGGGTGGGAGGAAACATAGGGCCAATAAACAATTTGCAACAGTTGTTGGATCTAATAATACCTCAATAAGCTTGAAGAATAATGTACACAATATTTCCAGTTATGTCCTCTCAGAAAGTGAATTAAAGTTACTTAACAGAGGTTTGAATTTTGTGCCTGTTTTTTTTTTGTGCGTATGAAAATTCACTGGTCAATGATGTTTTGAATTTTTGTTGATTATTGAATCGAACACTGTTTTTTTGGAATAATGACAATACCCAAAGATCTACTGAATTTCAGTATCATAAGTCTAACCTTATTCCTCCGGATGACAAATATGTGGGTATTTTCAAGCAGTGTGTGTTAAAAGATCTTCATTTCAATAAATCCCTTATGCCGAATATTAATTATAATCTAACCATTTCGGAACAACAAGCAATGCACCAGTTGATGGCTCAACAAGATTTGGTAATATGACCAGCGGACAAGGGAGGGGCAATAGTGATTATGGACTGGGGTAAATATCTGGCTGAGGCTGAGAGACAATTGGGAGATGGACAATGCTATATGGGTATGCCACTAGACCCGACATACAAGTTTAAAAAAGAGACTGATAATTTTCTTAATCTTGCTTTGGAAGAGGGTATTATCAACAAGAAAACTGTTTAGCACTTTACAGTTTCTGACCCTCAATCACAACACCTGCATCTCTTACCTAAAATCCATAATAATATGTCTACCCCCCCGCCCCCGGGAGACCCATAGTCTCTGACCATGGTTCATTGACTGATTGGCCTTTTTGACAAAATATCTACAGCCTTTGTTGCCTCTTGTTCATGCCAGGATTCAAGACACTACAGACTTTTTACAAATTATTGACAATATGCAATTAGATCCTGAATGGCTAATGTGTACTTTGAATGTGTCCTCATTATATACCAATATTCCACATTGTACTGGGCTTGAGGCTTTGCAGTTTTGGTTGGATCAGGCTAACATATATCCCCCTGGATTCAACATGTTTTTAGTTTGTTTAACTGAACATGTGTTGACCAAAAATGTTTTTTTTTACTTTTTTTGGTAAATGTTTTTGGCATGTGAAGGGGCCAGCCATGGGGGCATCTTTTGCCCCCATTTATGCAGATCTGTTCATGGGCTATATTGAACATCAGCTCATTTATAATGCCTCACACAATCTATTTCTTGGGGAAATTGACATTTGGCGATGCTACTTGGATGATTTCTGGATGGTGTGGAGGGGTGATATGTTTTTTCTACAGGAATTTGTGGAATACCTTAATCAAAACAAATGGGGCATACAATTTACTTTGAGTGCCGACAAAGATTCCATCACCTTTTTAGATCTCACTGTTGTTAGGGATATAGATCACACCCTAAAAACTGAGTTTTTTCACAAATATCCTCAGTACAACACATTAATGCATGCTGGAAGTCACCACCACCCCTGACACATCATCCGCAATATACCCAACTCACAATTTTTGGGAATGCATCGCATTTGTTCTACACAGGACACCTATGCCCGTTATGAACAAGATCTGCATAACCGCTTCATCCAAAGGGGATACAAGGATGAGAATATTTGCCAGGCTAGTGATTTTGCCAGACAACAATCCAGATCGAATTTGTTACAATATAAACAGTCTGATGTCAACAAAGATGGACAACAGCCCATCCGACTGGTAACAACTTTTGGCCGAATTTTCAAACCTTCAAACAGGTTATTAATCAGCATTGGGATATCTTAAAAGCCAGTGACAAGCTCAATGACATTTTCTCTTCCACATATTCTTTTTCTTTTCACAGGGGACCCACTTTAGGGTCTCATTTCAGTCATTACAAACGCAAGGTTCCGCCTTCACTTCAACAATCTACTATTTTTGGGAACAAGGTTAAGGGATGTGCACCTTGTGGACTTTGTTCCGCATGCCCCCACATATTTAAAACTAAGACTTTTACCAGCTCTAATACTCCCAAGGTTTATGACATCTTGTGTTTTGGGAATTGTAGTTCTGAATGGTTTGTTTATTTGGCTGCCTGTTCCTGTTTGGTGTTTTATGTAGGATAAATGTCTAGAACATTGAGGCTTTGGATCTCCGAACATCTCAGTGAGATCAGGAACAGGAGAGCCACAAATGCTTTGTTCAAGCACAACTTGGTTCATAAAACAGCTAGGTTTACATTTACTGCTATTGAGAGAGTCCAGGGTCGAAATTTTTCTAAAGTTGGTTGGCACACTGTATTAAACAATAAAGAATCAGGTTGGATTATCAGGCTAGGGGTTTGTTTAAACCTGGCCTGAATGAGTTGCCATAATGTTTTATCCAACCAATTACATTTGTGAATGCTAATGATGTTGCTTATTTAAGGGTTAGGTATTCTTGGTTGTGTTAACGCACTGAGGAAGGCTGTTGCCGAAACTGGTATGCTGTCTGTTTTTTGAGCTACCTAATTAAATTATTTGAGTTTTTAACCTATTTGTGGTGGACCTTTTTGTTTTTTTCAGGAAAAGGACACCTGAGGCAGAACAATTTTGATTCTTATGGCAGAAAGGGTCTTCCAGTCCTTTTTGCTGTGGGTGAGTTTATATCTAACAGGTGGCTCAAACAGTGATGAGCCATAAAAAGGGGAATTAACAAATTACACCTTAAAGGGTTCCGCAAAATCCCACAGCCTCATCTAGGCATGCCTCCTAGGGATAGTCCTGAACCGGCAAGCTCATGAGGTATCTTCCGTTGTACTGGAGATCAGCCTCAACACAGAATTAGCAATGGATGACAGAGTGGTTAGCTTGGGAGACATTTTCTTACGCTCCTTCACAGGCAGGGACTCAGATAGAGAAGCTGAGAGCTCCTAAATCAGCTCTCTCTGTAGCCGGGTAAAATGAGCTAAAAAATTAAACAACCACAGAGCAAAAGTGGCAGAGGCGTAAACACTCTTTCCGAACCTGTACAGCTCTCTAGACTCCTTGTTAGGCAGATAGACATTGGCAATTTTCTCTGCCAGTTCTTTCTTAGTGGCCTCTGCCACCATGATGGTATCAACTACAGGCCCCTTACTCCAGTGCTTTCTTCTGGATGGTCGAACCAGGAATCTATCAGGGTGCTTGGGAATGGGCTTGATGGTATCCGGTTCCTTCCGTGCCCAGCAGGAAACCAAATCAACAAGACCATCCGTGGGGGGGGGGGTCACCCAGGACACAGACGGGCCCACCCTGAAAACCTCCATAAATACTTACTCCTCAGAAGGCAGAGGTTGGACAGACCACCCACCCTTCTGTTTCAAGATTTCCAGGATGTCTCTGAAGGAGACATCATCAGGTGGAGATTGGGGGAATCCTTCTCACTCATCAAAGTCAGTGCCTTCAGTTAGTGACTCCATGAGGGAGTCAGTATTTCTCCTTTTCCACATCTTCTTCTAGGGGATTTCCTTAGTGGAGTACTCCAAAGAAGTATTAGAAGAAGGTGATCCCTCCTGGGCAGGTAGATTCTGGAGACTGTTCAGGACAGGTTGACTCAGGACAGAATGAATGGGTTCAAGGCCCCGACCCAAAGGGGATAAGAGAGTGAGTGGAGGGACATGAGGTGACAGTTCTCTGCCTTGAGAGAAAACTCTCTCCACTACTTGGAAGGCTGAAGGACAGGGAGAAGCCCTCTCCATCCCCCTCGAAGCTGAAGTAATGAAGGGCAGGCAGCTAGGACTCACACCAGAACCACTGACCTACAGAGGGAACTGGACCTGAACTATCAATGGCCAAGGCTCCCAGGGAAAGAGACAGCTCTAACAAGAACAGAGCCAAACCCCCCAGACCCAGCACCAATACCTTAGCTCTGAGATCCGCTCTGCTCCGAGGGGATAGGAACAGGGTTGATCAGGGGCACCATTGGTGTCGAGGAAGAAGGCTTCCCCAGCATCAAACCTGACACATTCAGGAGTCCTGAAACCTGTAACTCCGAAGCTGAGGGTCGGATAAGAGAAGAAGTCCTGATGGTAATAGCTTGGGTAGCTCACAGATCCAATAGAGGGTCAAAGCAAACACCACCCCCATCTAAATTTGGGCCTTGAGGAATCTCCTCATCATTCTGCCATGTCTGCCTTGGACCAGCTTCTAGAGTACCTGGAAGTAGCCGATGAGGGAGGTCGGGAGTATTTGTACTTTAGAGAATGGCTTGGAGAATTGCTCTGTTCTAGGATCCAGAGCCCTAGGCTCCAAACCACAGCCGATGAGGAAGAAGGTGACAATGTTATTACTTCCCTTGGATCCAAAGAGGTTTGTGGATCTGACAAGGTAGGCACTTTCTTCAGATCCAAGGGGGTCGAATATAAAGTCTTCTTAGTTTTGGACTTCGGTTCCAGACGGTCTCTCAGAGAGGAAGAGACCGACCTCTTTTTTGCTTCTTTAGAAGAAGAAGATGAAGCCACAGAGGGGTTCTGAGCCTCAGGAGCTAAAGATGGAAGAAGACCCCTTAAGATTAACTTATTGCACCTATCAGCAAGTACTCGCAGATTGAAGGATGCACAGACTTCACAATCAGCTTTCGAATGATCAGCACATAAACAATATACACAATCTTTGTGGACATCTTGATTGGGAATCTTATGCCCACAAGAAGTGCAATGCTTGAACCCCGGGGAAGGTTTGTCAGACATGACTCACCCAGAGCACACCAAAAAAAACCCAAAACAAAACAAAAAAAAAAAAAAACACTCTACAGCAATGCTCACAGAAGACACAAAAGAACTACTAGATACAACTAGCTATAAATACCTTTTTTTGTTATTAAGGCAAAAAGGATTAGAGAGAAAAATGTAAAGTTAGAGAATTCCAATCTCAAACACACACACACACACACACACACACACACGTACATTACCTGGGTAGAGAGAGAATGTCATTTACACAGCCAACAAAGGAAGACAAAAGCAAGCAATTTGTACTTAGCGATCAACTTAGCGACCACAGCTTGAGAGGATAGAGATCCATGTTTGGACATTGAAGTGGCAAACGAGATCTGAGGTGCTTGGGTGAGTATAGTGCATGATGGGTAGGAGGGAGGAGCTCGAGTGTCGGATCCAAGTCTGGAGAATGTGTCCGAACCAGATCCAAGAATCTGAGACCCTATAGTAAGGAGGAATGAAGAGAACAACATCAGATAAGCAGATTATAGATATCTCTCAAACTGTCATATGAAGAAAAAATATTTGATAAAATCTGTGTTAGGAGGGAAATTAGTTTATCTAGGTGAGTTTATTTGTTGCCTACATCTAAAGGACAGGAGTTTTTAAGATATTTATTTCATTGTTGTATGAAGATCTAGGTTAAAAACCTTTGAAGGGGGGGTTACACTATTAAAATGGAAAATGTGGGGTACGGCTTTATAAATCCTGCAATGTCTCTATCACCTCTGCATTTGCAGAGAGTGGTACAGGTAGTACAGTTTCAAAGAAACACGTTTGAAAGTTTGACTCGACAATTTTTGGAACAGTATTAAAGCAAGAAAAATTGCAGTAGTTAAAAGTAACAAAGATGTGGTAAAATATCAGAAGAATCTGTTTCTATGGAAGTGTGACATATATAGAGTAGGAGATCAAAGGAAATAGTTGTATTACATTATTATGATTTTGTATTATATAGTAGACCTTTGGCATGGCAATGTCTGAATAAGAACAGGAAATAATGGTAAGAAGAAAGATTTCAGATTGCAAAAGTATAGCAGGGCTTCTTATGGCAAATTTCAATAAATAAATTACAGTTAACAGATCAATTAAGTACAGAACTCTTGAGGAAAAACTATGTCATTTGTATGGTGTACAGTTTTTTGTTAATTGTATTAATGTTAAATAGTTATGGCTTGATATAACTAAAGGGCATTTGCAAAAGTTTGACATTAATTTGAATATGGAAATGTTTTTTGGTTTATATGAAAGATGAGATAGTAAAATAGGGGATAAGGTGAACACAATGATTTTTTTCCTACCATGCACATTATCTGAAAAGGAAGAAGCAATGGGGTAACAAAATGTCCACTCCCTGCAAGCTCTCCTCGCCTTAGAGAAAGTAGACCTCTGTGTAGTTACACAGACCTGGATTAAAGCTTTGGTGAGAGCCCCAGCACTGTATGGCTAGAACTAAGTGCACGCATTTACATCAGTTACTGCACAGAAAGGGGGAAAGACAGAGGTGTCTCAACACTTATCAAAAGCAATTACACTTTAACAGTGATAAGCATTTGAGTTTCTCCTTGTTTAGTGTACCATAACCAAAGTCCCATACCATATTATTGCAAGCTATATGTCCCCTGCCATGACCTAGAACACCCATAAAGCATACTTAAATGAACTGGAGTCACTCTGCATTGAACTCAACACTATACTCTTGGGTGCACTCACCTATGAAACTGGGAAACGTACACAACTTCCAATATGCAGGCCCAGAGATTCCTGAACTTTGTCAACACAAATGCACTGGACCAGATGTACACCCACTAGGGGTGCCAGCATCCTCAACTTGATCCTCCCAAACATGGAGGAACTTCACATTCATCCCTGTGTAATGTCCTCCTTTGTCAGATCAGATAATAAAGCTGTATCATTTGAAATGAAACTAAAACCTGTATTCCCCAGCTAACCCTTGAACAGTTAGGAATTGTTTCAAAGCAAACCTCCTATTACTGAGTGACACTTTGACAAAATTTCAAACCCCCTCAGACAGAGTGAACTCCGCTGGCTATGCAGAATTCTTCAGAGAAACTCTGTACCATCATGTAAACAGCTGCAGTGAAGTAACTGTACCCACCTGAAATAAGCACAGGACTAATTCAAAGAACAAGACACCCCAATGCAATCCCACCATCAACAAGTTGTATAACAAAAGGAAGAAAAACATGGCTAAAACTAGGAAGTGTAATGCCCAGCAAGGCATAAAACCACTCATAAAACTAAATAAGCAACTCAGGAAACTTACCAAGTCCTCCAAAGCTAAATCTAAGGTAAGGATAGCCTCAGAGGCAAAGAACAACCACAAGGCCTTCTTCAGCTATGTCCACAACCTCAAAAGTAATACACAAAAGTATTCTGAAATAATTATAAATGGAACCACCTATACAGAGCCAGAGGATAAAGCAAACCTACTGTCCAATAAATTTATTTCTAATTTCACCCCACCTCCCCAACACCTCACAAGAAATACCCTCAAACATACCCCCCCCCCGGTTATCAGTAGCAAATGAGTCCTCAATATGCTCTCCAAGACAGAAAGTACTGAAACTACAGGCCCAGAAATATCCCAGGATGCTTCCTGAATAGCATGAAATATGACCAACTGTACCCTCTAAAATCACTGTTCAATTTTAGCCTCCTAACTGGCTTCATGCATAGTGAAGAAATGACCTGGGTAATTACAGACCCATAAGTCTGACCAGTCTCATATGTAAAAGCCATGGAAGGAACCATCATGGATATTCTAAGTAAAGGCACATGAGACTGTCAAACACGGAATACAATGGTTTGGTTTTATCAAATGCAAATCATACCTACTCAACCTGGTGGGATTTTTTTGAGAAAGCCACTAAAGATATGGACATTCCAACATGAAGAATACATTTGTGTGTTACACACAGCAACATGAGACAAGTACGTGCATGTGTGTATTCGTGTGCTGGGCAAATCTCTCAAGTGTCCAGATTTTCACAGAATCTTCAGATTTTTGCCTCTTATTTTTAGTCTGTTCTACATAAAAGTTGTCCTTTTCTGGAAAATCACTGAGGCTTGAAGTCACTAAATAATAACATACACTTGAGTTTCAGACTTCAAATCTATCAGAAAATGAATGCTATCACAAATGCTGTTATTCTAGCAACTTTCTAAGTTTATAAGAGCAATATTTAAAAATCTGTCCTTTTGTCCCCCACCATTATTTTAAGCTTTGTCCCGATTTCCTGTGCTAAGAAGTTGAGAGGTATGGTGCTGAGAGACACATTCTCCTTAAGAATTCTAGTCAAGAGAACCACAGAAGCATTTATTTAATGGGTACTGTCAGTAGTCCTGAAAGAAACAGAAATGAAACTGCCTTTATAATTTAAATTGCATCTGTGTTAAAAAAGCACCTAGCAATTGTCAGAAATTCACAGATGGTGAGATTTAAATGTAGACATGGGATCGTAAATTAACTGTTCAGCTGCAGGCCAGACTATTATTACACAATACATAGGATTTATGGATTTATTTTACTTGCCAATTAATGCCAGTCACAATTGCATCATATCAGGATAGGCAGAACAGATGTACAAAACATTTTCTTGCTGTTACCTCTAAGACCCCTAATAACACTCTAAGTTCATGTGATGAACTGTCTGATATTTTTAATTCCTCAGGCAGTGAGTGCCAGCTTGGCACAGCAAACTTACTCCAGGACAAGGCCATTTGTACAAAAATAGCCTTCACCCATATTATCCAAGAATAAAAATAGAAAATCCTTTAAAATAAGTGATATAATATATATTTATATGTGTGTGTATGTATATATATATATATATATATATATATATACATACATACATACATATATATATATATATATATATATATATATATATATATATATATATATATATATATACATATATACATATACATACATACATATATATATATACATACATATATATAATAAACTAAAAGCAGTTAAAGCTCATATATATATATATATATGTATGTATATATATATATATATATCTATATATGTGTGTGTGTGTATATATATATATATATATATATGTATGTATATATATATATATATATATATATATATATATATATATGTATATATATATGTATGTATATATATATATATATATGTGTATATATATATATATATATATATATATATATATATATAAGGTAACGCTCTCTCTCAATCAAATATGTCTGTGATTCAGGTGTACCATGCTCATCACACATGAAGAGACATGAAAGAGCTCTCTGATCACGTAGCCCAGGCTGGTATGACCCTGACCCTGAGTAGCATCCTGCCATCACCAAGAATGATGCCACAGTATAAAGAAAAAATGATCAATTTTAACAACTGGCTAAGTTCATAGGTTCATAGGTTAGTACTAAGCTAACTGCCCTTGTGAGCCATTTTAAGCCTAGCCAGTTATCCCTTGTAAGACTCAAGCCCTACACCTTGTGTTTGTAAGGCAAACACCTTAACCATTAGGTCACCCTCCCAACCCCAAAATAAATTCCCACTGCCAGTCTCGAACCCAGGACCTTGGTAACACTAGTCTGTATGATCTACCACTAAGCCATGGCTCTCATACTGGTGTCATTCAAGGGAGATCCAGTATCTGTCCACCTGGGATGATATGCCCAATAAGTCATGCTGCTTCGCAAGAGATGGCTTGCACCTGTCACTCTTAGGCTTTTGAATACTGGCCAAGACTTTTGCCGCCCCCATAGTGCCTTTTTCAGGCAAGGCTCAAAAGACAAACCCACCACCATAAAAAGCACAAGTAACCAAAAACTGAGGGTAATGCTACTCAACGCCAGAAATCTAAACCTCAAAATGCATGCATTCGAGGCACTCCTCAGTATGGAGAACATTGATATCTGTGCAGTATCAGAAATCTGGTTTAAGGCTCCAGAGAGCACCCCAGCACTACCAGGTTATAAATTATACCATACTTTTCGCCCACAGAACCTGGACCGAAACAAAGAAGGTGGGGGTGTATCCATATTCATCAAGGATACCCACACCTCCAAGTTAGTGGCACAGCACAATGCCTCAGAGATCATCCATGTGCAACTAACAACGGGCAAAACTGTAATTCAAATTGTAGCTTGCTACAGATCACCCACCATGACCCAGGACCCCCCATTCCGTGTTTCTGGAGACACTGGAAAATATGAAGGTCCTACCAAATGCCCTAATATTGGGTGATTTCAATTACCTCAACATTAACTGGGAGAACTACTCAAGTACTGCTTCCCTTGCCCAACGCTTCCTAGAATTTATAAACTCAAACACCCTGGATAAACTGGTCAACAGCCCCACCAGAGGTGACAACATATTGGACCCGGTCATCACCAACATGGGTGACCGGTGTTCTACACCGGAGGTCAAACCCTCACTGGTTAGATCAGACCATAGACTAATCACTCTGGATATCCACATTCCGCCCCTAACCCAATCAAGGAAACCACCGTGAAAAACTTTTCAAAAGCAAACTTCACGTTACTTAAGACCGAGGTGGAAAGGTTCATAGGACAACACTGTCCAAGCTGCTAAATCCCTTAAAAAGGCACTCTATGAGCACCTGCAAGAATGCATGGATCGTGCTATCCCAAGCAAAACCAAGACTCACTCCTCCAAGAAAAGGAAACCAGTCTGGTGGACCCCTGCCATAAACAAGCTATACAACAGAAGGAGGAAACTAGTGCAGAAAAGAGTAAAATCCCAAGAAGGAAAGAAATCCCTGATCAGTATCAGCAAGAAACTACGATCCCTCATAAAACCATCCAAGGCTAGCTTCGAAAAAAAATTGCCAAGGACTCCAAAGATAACCACAAAGCATTCTTTAGCTATGTCAAGAACCTAAGTGGAAACTCTCAGATCTGCTATGAGTTAGTGCAGAATGGCACAAAATACACTGAACCGACTGATATTGCCAACATTCTGGCAGACAGGTTTAGTGCAAACTTCACCCCCCAAAGGGCCCATAACCATACCAGAAGAATCTAGTGCCCCAGCAATCACTGACACACAGGTTAAAACAGCCCTATCCAAAGCCAAAAATACAGCTTCAGTGGGACCAGATGGTGTTCCAGGCTGTGTCTTACACGAGCTCCAAAATGAACTAACCCCTCACCTAAACACACTGTTCAAACTCAGTGCCTCTACAGGCTACATACCCATAGAGTGGCGCACAGCAACAGTTATCCCACTCCACAAAGGTGGAGCCACAATGGACCCCGGGAACTATCACCCTATAAGCCCGACTAGCCTGGTCTGCAAGGCTATGGAGCACATCATCGTGGAATTCATTTAACAGAGAGATTGGGAACCTTCAAGCATTGGACCCCACCCATGTAAACCACTTCTCAATGCATGAAAATATGATGAACCACAAACTCCAAGTCAGTCACAGTGCAATTCAGTAGTGTATTTAATAAAACAAATCCACAAAACGTTATTCTCTATCACCTCGGCTTGATTCGCCTTTATCAGAGTATATCCTGTCAAGTTTGGCTTTGTTAAGGGCAGATCATACCTCCTAAACCCAGTGGACTTCTTTGAGACAGTTACCAGGGCTTTAGACAAGGGAAAGGAGGTCCACACAGCCTACCTAGACCTCGCAAAGGCTTTCGACACCATTCCCCATTCTGGTATTATAGACAAGCTCACCAGCCTGAACATAAACCTCTACATCACGAGATGGGTTGCCAATTGGTTCATGGATAGAACCCACATGGTGAGAGTTGCAGGCTCTAGGTCCGACTCTAAACCAGTTACAAGTGGCGTCCCCCAGGGATCAGTCCTGGGACCCCTCCTGTTTGGTATATACTTCTCAGAGGTACAGGCAAGCACATGAGGACTATGGCTGACCCGGTTTGCAGACGATTGCAAACTGGGGGCCATAATTGACTCTCCAGCTGATACAGATATCCTCCAGAAGGGTCTCTCTGAGACGGATACCTGGTGTCAAAATCATGGCCTCAGGCTAAATGCCAAAAAGTGCATAGTCATCCCCTTTGGAAAAAACAAAGTACCTACGAACTACCACATATGTGGTAGTCCCCTAAATACAGAAAATGTAATAAGTAGATAGTAATCCTTCCTTTGATAATCATATTGCCAAGGAGGTTAGAAAATCCTTCTATGTGGCCCACCTAACCACAAAAGGGTTCGCATCTAGAACAAAAGATGTTATTGTGCCCCTCTACTCATCACTCATCAGACCCATCATAGAGTACAATGCCCCATTTAGGCTGTACCTTACAAGACACCTGCAACAGCTGGAAAGGCCACAAAAGTACCTCACCAAGAGGATAACTGGCCTCAAACATATGCCCTATGCAGCCCAACTGAAGAAACTCCAGCTGTACTCGGTTGCATACCGCTTACTCAGAGGTGATCTCTGCCTGACATACAAAGCCATGTCCAACCCAGAATTGATGGACATGCTCCACCTAAAAAAAAACAAATCCACAAGAGCCACACGCTCTAGGGATCTAAACCTCACCACAACGATAAATAGGACATGCTGGAGAGACAGATTCCTGTCCCAGAGACTTCCCATGCTTTGGAACAGGATTCCAATCTACATTAGGCAGAGCCCCTCACTAACACTATTCAAGAAACACCTTGACAAGTGGATGGGAAACAGAAAACTTTCCCCGGGGATCACTGCAGTGACTCTGCTGAACAGAGGTATAGGGAACTAATGGCTCTGCTGGACCGAGGCACAGGGAACTAATATAAGGGGGTGGCGAAAGCCAACACATTCTGGCTAGGCTTACAGATGCCCTCGGGCAGATAGCCTAGTTCTTACCTATGAACCTAATCACAAACTGCAGTAATGGCAGTCACCACTGAAGAAGACTTCTGACGTCAATCAGGATAGCATGTGACTAACACTGGTTTAAACTGACAGTGCCAGGGAATTTGCTGGATCATGAAGACAGTGCTCTTAGCTCAGAAGCTCCTCAGATATGGAACCCCTGCAAGTAAAGGTTAAGGAGGTTGTTCCTGCTGCACAACAGCCTCACTGCCTGTGTGTCATGTAGAGAACTTTATAACCTATATGTCACATGGTGACCCAGTAACTCCAGTCCTTTTCTACGTGTACAGAACTTTATAACCTGTATGTAGCATGGTGACCCAGTAACTCCAGTCTTTCTCTACATGTACAGAACTTTATAACCTGCATAGGTTTATAGGTGCTTACTAGGCTAATGACCACAAGGGCCTTTTTAAGCTTAGCCATGCATCCCAAAGAGGAACCATTTACAGGTTGCTGTGTCCAACAGAGACACTGGTGCCAAGCACTGATCTCCCCTCAACAACTTATAGGAGACAGAATACAGGGACAGGACTTTGAGGCAGTCTGAATAGGGCATTTTATTTACTACCCATATTCTTTTAGTGAGGAACGTCTGTGGACATTCGATTTCTTGGATATGCTTGGTTAGGTGCATTCCAAAGAGGGCATTGTTCTCAATGATAGGTATGATGAATGCTGAATATAGTGGAACAGTGACTTCCTTGGACATAGATGCCATACCTTTGTTTATAATTTACATAACATACAATGATTTCCTCACTACTGTAAGCATATGACAGTCAAAGGCTAGATTACTGCCTGTGTGTGCCCCCAAGTCTCTAACTACTGGGTCAACTCTAAGGGATGTTTTGTCAATATGATAGTTACCAGAGGTGGATGACTTCCCGAAGTATACTATTATGCATTTCTGGCATTTAGCAAGCTGGGTCACCATGCGACATATAGGTTTTAAAGGGAGTTACTGGGTCACCATGTGACATATAGGTTATAACGTTTTGTACATGTAGAGAAGGACTACATGTACAGAACAAGTAGCATTTTAGCATGTTACACAGTGACCCACTAACCCCGGTCCTTGTCTACATGTATAGAAATCTATAACCCATATGTTGTGGGGTGACCCAGTAGCCCTAGTACTTCTTTACATGTAGAGAACTTTATAACCTATATGTCACATGTGACCCAGTAATCCCAGTCTTTCTCCAACATTCTTGTTTTGGATCTGAAGAAGCAGTAACCCTGCGAAAGTGCTAATCCTTGGAATAAAAACACCTTTTGGACTCTTTCAACTATTTGTTTCTTGGCTGGCTGTGTTGGTGTGCTCACATTTGCATTTTTTCTATTTCTCCATATGTACACAACTTTATAACGTGTTTCACATGGTGACCCAGTAACCCCAGTCCTTCTCTACATGTACACAGCTTTACAACCTATATGTCACATGGTGATCCACTAATTCCCTTTACAGCCTCTATGTCACAGGGTGACCCAGTAACTCCTTTAGTAACCTATATGTCACATAGTGACCCAGTAACCCCAGTCCTTCTCTGCATGTACACAGCCTTATAACCTATATGTCGCATCTTGACCCATTAATCCCAGTCCTTCTCTGCATATACTCAACCTATATGTTGCATGGTGACCCAGTAACTCCCTTTATAACCTCTATGTCACATGGTGACCCAGTAACTTCCTTTATAACCTATATGTCGCATTCTGGCCCAGTAATCCCAGTCCTTCTCTACATATACACAACTTTATAACCTAGATGTCACGTGGTGACCCAGTAACTCCCTTTATAATCTATATGTTGCATGGTGGCCCACTAACTCATTTTATAACCTATATGTTGCATGGTGACCCAGTAACCCTAGTCCTTCTCTACATGTACACAACTTTCTAAGCTATATATCACATGCTATCCCAATAATCACAGTCCTTCTCTACATGTAAACAGCTTTATAACTTATATGTTGCAAGCAGGCCCAGTAACCGCAGTCTTTCTCTGCATGTACACAACTTTTTAACCTAACCTATATGTCACGTGGTGAACCAGTAACTCCCTTTATAACCTATATGCTAAATGGTGACCCACTAACTCCCTTTATAACCTACACGTTGCATGGTGAGCCAATAACTCCAGCCCTTGTCTACATGTACATAACTTTATAAGCTGTATGTCGCATGGTGACCCAATAATCCCAGCCCTTCTCTATGTACATACTTTAACTGAATGAACATTTTCACACCTTTATGTCAGCAATGTGAGCTTAAATCAGCTACCTTACATGTAAACATATTTAAGATAACTTAGAAAGCTCCAAGCACGGTTTGATGCTTACTGCTCATCTTTATACTCTACTGTTTATATCCATTTTTATTATTATTGCTCAAAGTACTAGTTATTGCTGCAACTTTTCTCCCTGCATCACTGCTGTAAAGCATGTATGCTCAGTCAGAGTAATCTGTTGCTCAAATGTAATATAATAAACTTCAACTTTAGTAGAGCCAGCTACTTGTCAATACAGTTTTAAGGAACATGACATTCTGAGTAGCTATCAACCTAGATCACCGGTGCTGTCAGTATCAGCACCAATACCTTCATTTTATCTCTGACTTTGTCTAACAAAGCCACAGCAGGGGTGGACAAGGTTTAGTTAATAAGCGAAAACCTTGGAGGAGAGGTGCTGGCCATCCCTGGCAAAGCAGTTTGAACTGTCTATCATCCCTTACTAGGAGGACATATATTATACCCCCTTAGCATGACACCAGAATCTAAGCAAATTGGTGAAATCAATTTATCTTATGATTGTACTGTGGCACTATTCTTAGTTGTTGTTGTTTGTCTTTCGGCTTTTCCCAGTTAGGGGTCACCACAGTGGAACTCTGGTCCGCTAATGATTGGCAGTTGGTTTTTATGGTGTTGAGTTGCCAGCCCGACGCCCAACCTTCAACGAAGGCATGCCCATTCAACGCATGTCTTTCAAATGCCCACTCGACCGCGGGGAGGAAATGCAGACTCCACACAGAAGACACTCCCAACCCAAGCCGGGAATCGAATGGGAGAACCTCTTGCTGTGAGGCAACAATGCCACCGCGGCTATGTTTCACTATTCTTAGTGATGGTACAATATTGTAAAGGCTAGGTTGACACCTGCCACAGACACATATTCCAAGAGCCCAATCATGTCTCTCTCTATATAGTCTGGAAAGGTACATCTCAAATCTTTTCAACTCACATGTACAATGACTGTGCTGCATGTGCACTTGTGGTGCAAGGACTTGTATGCTTGTCTGATACAGCAAAAGTCCTGGCATCTGAAAGCAACTGACTGTGAACCTGTCTTTGCACAGCCTAGTGAGTGGTGGAGCATCTCACTATGGAGTCCCCTGTGACGATACTGTTGTGTGTGGTGGTTTGCTTTATATGGGCTTTAGGACAGAGTCCATGTGACTCATAAATGTATTGTTTCATAGTGGTGCTACCTGTGATGTTTGTGAGGTTGTAGAGGGTACTTGCTTACTGAGTTCCATTTAGGAGACCTCTGTGATTTAGGTAAGTGACTTCTAAGAGCATCAGCATATGTGTTTGCTCTGAAGTGTTTGAAACTGGTTTAGTGTAGTGTTGTTGTGATGCTGACAACTTTGTTATTTGTAGTGGCTTTGCACGAGAGCTTAGTCTCAAATAATCTAGTTCACAATGTTACAGATTGTAGTAGGTGGCTGTCAGTGAACATGAGACAACTGGCTACATTGTTTCCAGTTGCCCATTCCAACCAATGCTGTTTTTTAAGTGGAACCAAAACTTTCATGGCTGCTGAATGAACTGTGGAAAAATACATTTATACTGCAAAGCAATAATCACCCAGGAGAAGGAAACAATTTAGATCAACCTGCAGTCAGAAAAGAAGGTTGTGGTTTTTTTATGGCCATGAAGGGAATATGCCAGTTAAACCTTTTCCAGTCTTCCAGGGGAAAAAAATGATTTATAAAAGGAAGTGCAAGAACTGATTAAAAATTTCAAAGGAATCAGGATTTAAATCAGTAATGAGGGAACCAGGAAAATGGATGAGGAACAGTGATGACATGGATTTACTGAAGTACTGGGAGAACTGAAAAGTATAAACTCTGCTTTGTACTTTATTGTTGATATGTGTGCCATGAATTTTGGGTACATCTAACATGAAAATGAGAAGTGACTGATGGTAGTCAAAAATACAGAGGTCTTTCTGAACAAAAGGGAGAACAAAGTTAAAAATCCCATTTTGTGTAGGGATTGTGTGAATATATCTAGTAAGAAATTGAAAAAATATAGCTAAAAAGAGAAAATGGAATGAGTTAAACAGCAAGACAAATGGAAGATAAATGCTTCTTTTACTGTTTGAATTATTATGCTTCAGAATGTATGAAGTTTTACTAATATCAGAACATTTAATTCTTAGTAAAACTAGGTAAGGTTAATATAACCACCGATAGGCAGAAACCTAAATGAGGGCTGTGCAGATAAAAATATTAAACATGTTTCTTTTATTTATGGAAGTCTTAGTCATAAATTGCATCTAAAATTGGAAAAGTTACACAGTAGCATTCTATATTAATACAGTAATATAGCGTTAAAATGCATGGAAAGCGAAAAAAAAAAAATGCCAGGGAGACTGCTTGTTGAGAGTGACCTTTTCAAGAGATCTGTGAAAGAAACAATAACTAGCTCTAAGAGAACAATGTCATGCAATTAACTGAAGGTAAACGTTACAATGATACTGAAAGTTATGGATTTGATCTAGCAGTAACTGCATTTGGAAGTAGTTAAGTTAAGAAATAGTACAGTTGTGGAACTTACCATAACAGCAGATGTTTGGATGATCACTGCTGCGCTAGCCTGCCAAGGATATAATGGCCGGCCAGCTTCCAAAGCTTTAGGTAACCTTCCATGTGCCCAAACTGTCAAGTAGCCTGAGCTGAGCTGACTAAAAGACAAGTTTGGGCGGGAAGACCTTCAGAACTTTCTTGCCATCAAAAAAGAGGAAGCAGAGTCCTGATAGGACTACCCTAGGAGCAACAAAGCATAAATGTCCACACCCCATCATAAAAAACACACACCAAAACAACCTACAAAAAACAAGGGTAATGGAGGAAGAAAACTGCTACTGCTACTGCAGCAGTGATCATTTGAGCATCTACTGTTTGTTCAGCTTACACAACTGTACTATGTTCATCATATTGATCACTGCTGCTTTAGCCTTAGATATATAACTAGAATACCATAGCTAACTACATTTGGGAGGTGGAAGGAGAAGACTTCAGGAACCCCTGTATAATGGTCCTAGCAAAGCTTGTTCTGGACCAAGAAAAGGAATCAAGCTTATAGTGCTTTTCAAAAGTATGTGCAGAGGACCAATTAGCAGCTTCTGGAATATTTCTAGAATCCACCCCTTTCTAAAAAGCCATAGATGAAGCCAAGCCCCTCATAGAGATTACCTTGACCCTGCCTGGAATAAATTTGTTATGGTAAGTATAAAAAAGTATAACAAAGGGCAATAATAGCCTTAGACAACATTTGGAGATGGTCTGTTCTACCACAGGTTGTCCCTTCTTCTTACCTTCACAAAAATACACAATTGATCCAACGATCTGAGAAATATATTTCTGTCAAGATAGTACCGGAGTTATCTGTTGGACATCCAGGCTATGCAGTATCCTTTCTCCCTTATTTTTAAATTCAATACAGAAAAAAGGGAGATGGATGATTTGTTTTAAAGTAAACTTGGCTACCCCTTTAGGCACAAAAAGATTATTTCTCAAAAAAACTTGTCCCTATGGAAAATGAGGTAGGGTTGACTCACCATAAGAGCTTGCAATTCAGATGCCCTTCATGCAGAGGTCACAGCAATCAGTAAAACTGTTTTCCATGTTAACCTCAAGTCAGCCAGATTAGATGGTTCAAAAGGAGCAAATATTAGCTTCTCGAATACAAAATTAAGATCCCAAGGAGAGGCCATCAGTTTACTTGGCAATCTTTTATGCAAAACGCCTTTCAAGAACATTTAGAACATTCTGACAAGACTGCCTTGAAAGAGGAAGATCTGTGGGCAGACTTGATGACATGGCTGATAAATGAGCCTTGACAGAAGAATAAGAAAGGCCATATGATAGTAACTCACACAAATATTGTAAAGCCAGAAACCAACTAGCCCTGAATGGGTGCTGATTATGTTGTTGGGACCGTCTAGAAAACCTTTTCCATTTGCTAATATCTGATTTTCTAGTAGTTGGCTTTCTTGCCTCCATTAGTACCTGCTGCATGTCCTCAGTAAACAGGTTTCTAAAAGGAATTAAGACCTTATCATCCAGGCAGTCAACTGAAAATGACTGATGTCAAGAGTGTTTCAAACAACCCTGTTCTTGTGTGAGTAGATGCAGTCTGTGAGGGAGGTTGTGGTAATTGTCCCTATCTATTTCTGAAAGAAAGGAGAACCACAGTTGCCTAGTCCAGAAGGGACTCACCACAGTGATTTTGGGGATTCCTTGTGACTCTTTAGAAGTATCCTGGATATTAGTAGGAAGGGTAGAAAAGCATATAGAAACATTCCTGTCCAAAGAAAAGCCATCTGTCTTCAAGGTCTTCTTGCACAGTTTACTGAAATAGAATCCTGTCAGTTGATTGTTCAAAAAGGAGGCAAAAAAGTCTACTTGAGGAACTCCCCAAAGACGGTTCAAATTTTGGAAGACTTCCTGATCTTGTTTACATTCATGAGGATCTGTCCTGGTGGTCCTTCTCAGCTCGTCTGCCATGCAATTTGCTCTTATGAAATGTAGGATGTCTGTAGAGTGAGATTGTGCTGTGAAGCTATATCCTAAACTAACAAAACTAATCTGCAGTACAACCTGGTTCCTCCTTGCTTGTTGATGTACCAAAAAAACTGTGGTACTCTCTGAAACTACTTGGAAGCAGTCCCAGGGGCCAAAAATGGTTCAGATAGTTGTGTGCCTTGATCAGAGCATGCGTTTCTTAAATCTTTATGTGCTTGCTTCTCTCTCTGGTGTCCCATGCCCCTCCACTTTTATCCCTTCTGGAACTGCTCTCCAAGCAAAGTCTGAAGAGTCTGTGGTGACTGACTGCTTTGGAGCAAGCAGAGAGAAGAGCAGACCTGGATTTCAGGATATCTGTTGTCTCCATCCAAAGATTTCTCTTCTGACAATCCCCAGAACTTAGATTTTAAAAGATAAAGGTTGCTGAGTTTGGGACATAAGAGATTTCAGATACTGCTGTATCTTTCTCATACAGAATCACATTATGGGTTGTCATGAGAATCACAGATGCCATGAGACCCAAAATCCTGAGGTATTCCTTCACAGTGACCAAAGTCTGAGTGGAAAACCTTAGAAAAGATCTAAATAATAATCTATTTTCCTGTGGAAGAAAAGCTCTTTGAACTGAGATGCCTGGTTGACATCCCAGGAGCACAATCCTGTATGAGGGGGTTAAAACTTCTGACTGTTCTCTTGGAATTTCAGCTTGCGTAAGAGATTCCTGACACTTTAAAAAATACTCTTCAAAGATAAGCAAGTTGTCTAAATATGGAAAAATGTGGATACCCTGTAGCCTGCAATGAACTATAACTGGAGCTTTTGGTGCAGTGGAAAATCCAAAGGTTAAGGCAGAGACATGATAATGTGATTCAGACATACAAAACTTTAAGAAACATCTCAGGTCTGGATGAATAGGGATGTAATGATAAACATCTAATAAATTTAGTGTTACCAGAAAACTTGAAAAAAGAAGAAGAGGTAACAGGTTGTGGAGTGACATCATTTTTGAGTTTGGGCACTATCACAAACAGGTTTTGAAAAGAAAGATCTAGAGCTGGTCTCTAAGTAGTTTCTTTTTGTGGCACTATGAACGTCTTTGAATAAAAACCTTTCCCCACTTGGGAAGGAAAAACTGGTTCTATCAGTCCTTGGGACACAAAGTGATGAAGAACAGATGGAAACAAGAGAGTCTGATTTGGAGGATGAGGAATGACCTCCTGGAAAGGAGGAATTTCCTCCCAATGCCATCTGTAATCTTGATGAATGATATTCAGACTCCATTTGTCTGAAGCAATCTGTTGCCAAAGAGAAAAAAGGGAAATTAAGACTTTCTGGAAGAAAAGGTGGGCCAGGGGTGGGGGAGCAGGTAACAAATTCTCTTAAACAGTCAAGCAGATATATTTGTCTGTCCTTGGTTTGGGAAGATTAGAGACTTCTTTTTCGAACTCCCTTGCTATTCCTTCTTAAATGTTTGTTCACCTGATTTCCATCAAGAAATTCTGTTTTTACTCAGATTTTTATTAAATCATTACAGCTGTGTGAAGTTCCCTTGTGTTTCAAACAAGCCACACTCATTCCAGTGCCTAACAAATCCACTAGAACAGAACTGAATGACTACAGGCCTGTTGCTTTGACATCAGTGGTCATGAACACTTTTGAGAGGCTGGTGTTAGCTCACTTGAAGGATATTACAGCTCCCTCACTGGACCCCCTTCAGTTTGCTTATCAAGAGAACCAGTTAGTGGATGATGCAGTTAATATGGGCCTGCACTATCTCTTGCAACATCTTGACAACCCAGGGACATATGCAAGGATTCTGTTTGTGGACTTCAGCTCTGCATTTAATACAATAATTCCAGAACTTCTTCACTTGAAACTCTCCCAGCTTTCCATTCCTGCTTCCACCTGTCAATGGATCACCAATTTTCTAACCAATAGGAAACAACACTTGAAACTGGGGAAATTTACATCTAGAATTTGCATGATTAATACAGGTGCCCCTCAAGGATGTGTGCTCTCCCTATTGCTATTCTCCATCTACACTAATGACTGCACCTCTACAGACCCCTCTGTCAAACTTATTAAATACGCAGATGATACAGCCATCATTGGGCTCATCAGGAATGGTGATGAGTCTGCATACAGATAGTGATGAGTCTACATACAGATGGGAGGTTAAGCAGCTAGCCCTTTGGTGCAGTCAGAATAATCTGGAACTGAACACTCTTAAAACTGTGGAGATGACAGTGGACTGTAGGAGGGGAATTACAATATCATCCCCTCTCTTTATATTTAATACTGCTCTATCAGTTGTGGAATTCTTCAAGTTTTTGGGATCTATAATCTCCTGAGACTTGAAGTGGGAGAGCAATGTAGAGTCCATCACAAAAAAGGCACAAAAGCGAATGTACTTTCAGCGACAGCTGAGGAAGTTCAACCTCCTACAGCAACTGTTGATTCAGTTCTGTTCAGCAGTCACCGAGTCTGTTCTCAGCTCATCCACAACAGTGTGGTTTAGATCTCTGTCTAATCATGACAAAATTAGGTTATATCAAGTAATCAGATTTGCCGAAAAAAATCACTGGTGCTAGTCTGCCCTCCTTACAGGACCTGTACTATTCCAGAGTCATGAAAAAGGCAGGGAAGATCATCACCGAACCTTCACATCCAGCCCACCATCTTTCTGAACTATTACCATCAGCCAGGCATTATAGATTAATACTCACCAAAACAAGCAGATATAAGTACATTTTTTTCCACAGGCCGTCAAGTTCATAAACGGTTAACTCAGCTTATTAGGCTGGGGTATTCTTTTTCCCAAGCCTCTGAGGACTTTGCAGTATTGTTAACATATTGTTAATACTTGTTTCTTTCAGAGTTTATTTCAGTATTTCTAGTACTGGGTGCACTGTGAACCTTGTATGTATATGTATATGCATATTTATTTTTTGTCTTGTTCTTAATAGTTGCATGCATGTCATTTGTCTTAATCTTAATAGCTGTATGTATGTCATTTAAGTAATTCATACTTGCAGAATCACTGAAACTGGAGTCATATTCCTTGTATGCGTGCATACTTGGCCAATAAATCTGATTCTGATTCTGATCAAGACTGTTTATTCTGTTTTCTGCCAAATGGAAGAAGAGAAAGAAAATCCTTTGAACAGTTTAGAGGTGAGATGAAAAATCCTCGTCAGCTTGCCCCTTTCATCTCACTTTTTGATCACCTTTGCAGCAGAGGCAGCAAACACTAAATCTCTATCCAAGGGAGAATTTAAAATGTAATTTTTATCATCATCTGGATATTTCTAAGAATGCAGCCATGAAAACCTTCTTAAAACAGTACCAGTGGCCATAGCCCTGGAAGAAGTATCAACAGAGCCATATAATACACAACAAGCAATGAGTAGTGACCTGTGCAAAAGTAGAAACTAAGTTATTTAAAGCAGATTTCTCCTCACAAGAAGAAACTGCAGATAAAACATTCCTCATAGTTTCACAATTTGTCAGAAAATACCACCCTGACAATTCAACTGTCTAAAAACCAAAGCTGCAGAAGTATACTTTTTCCCTATACAAATCAATAACTTTCCCATCTTTATCAGAAAGAGGATGAGTGAAATTAACTAAGGGTTACCAGCAATGGGATCCACTAAGGCTATAGCTGCAGGCCAAGTTTGGGAATAGTGGATAAAAATTTAAGACTAATGAATTTTATACATCCTACCTGCCTTTTAAGGGGGTAGATGGCTGACTAACAGAAAAACAGCAGTCATAACACACATATCCTCTAAAGCAGACAGAAGAAGAGGAATGGGTGTAGGTTCTGGTAAATTCTTCTGCAAAACTCCCAGTATTTTCTGAGAGACTGAGAAACCTCGGTGTTCTCCCACTGAAACAAATGGCAAATTCTAGCAATAATTTCTGAGAAAAAGAAACCCCCACAGGGTAATAAGAAACTGAGCTATCCTCTGAATCTAAACTGGAAATCTCAGGAAGAAACCTCTAGCCTGTTCTAGCATCTTCCTGTTCAGATTCAGAATCATGAATCTCTTCACACTGCTGGCCTTTGGTCAAATGATGCCCTAGACAAAAGGGTCCCAGAGACACCCCCCCCACACACACACACACCACCTTGTGCCTCATCCTTGTCTACCTACACCATCCAGATTACTGCCCACCCCAACTTTTTTCTCACACACAATCTTACTCTTCAGTTTTTCCTATATTTACTCAACACATTTTAAAGAAACCATTTCTGTGCTACAAATAAGTAAACAAATAAATACTGGAAAAGTGCCCCTACTAGAGCGGTGCCCTATGCGGCCACCTAGTAGGCCTATGCCTATGGCCAGCTATGTCTCTTCAGAAAAAGAGGAACCCCTTCTTCTTTTACCAGAACTTACTTGACAATAATGATCAATAGCTTGAATTAAACACAGAGCCTGAAATAAACCCAGAGCCAGACCCAGTAAACTACTCCTGTGAAATGATAACTGAGGAGGAGTAGATACATGATTAGTTTTCTTTTTGACAAACTGTGTTACTAATGGTAGCAGCTGCTTCCCCAGGGCTTGGGCAAGTTTTCTGACACAACAAGGAAACCTTCTCTGTTCCCTCTCCAAGGACTGACAAGTGTGGCTCTCCTTTGCCCACTGAGGGGACTTCAACAGCCACAGACGATGTGGGCAAACTCCTGGTCCACAGTGGTTGTAGGTGCTACACCAGAGAGATCTGCGGTAAAAGGCAAGTGGTCTGAGGTACAACAAATGGCCAAAGCAGAGTCACCCACCTGTGGCTGAGGCAAGCTGCTAGCCTGCTGTGGTGGTAAAGGCTGTTGCTTAACTTTTTATTTTTTGTGGCTGGAAGGAGGACTGATTGTGGGACCAGAAGTCTGTTCCATGGTCAAGCCAAAAATGGTGTCTCTTTCCTGGGAAGAAGAGTAGCAAATGCCAGTAAAACTAGCAGTCCACAAAAGTTATTTATTTTACTTTTTTGACAGAGAAAACACAGCAAAAAGAACTTTCAAACATTGTATCAGCCCCACCAAGAAAAAATAAACACAATTTCTCCACAGAAAATATATTTTCAGTTACTTAACACTGCTTTTAAACTGAAAGAAAAAAAAAAAAAAAAGTGCTCCATTTAAAAGTATGTTACAGTCTCGAGTCTAGACAGTCTGTTAAAACACAACATAACACTCCTAACTTTAAAATAAGATTAATGCATTTAAGAAAATGGAATTTTTTTTCCCCCCACAGGGAACTTATCTGACCAGCAAAGGAAACCACAAGCTGACCATCGATCCTTAAAAGCCTCAGAGGAGCGTACTGTAGATCATTGTGTGTACTGTACCTAGTCAGCCACTACAGCTGGACAGCAAGTGCATATAAGTTACTGAGCACATGCAAGATCAGTGCCATTTTGCATAGATAGAGTGAATGCAGGCATGAATGGAGATGCACATCAGAGTGTGTCTGAAGTAAGGAGTCAGTCAGTCAGCTTAAATATATGTTCCAGTTACAGCTCCTGATGCGTTTATTTACAACAAACAACTTGAACCCATCACGGTGCCTCAGTGTCTCATTTGAATAAAAGAAACATGCGACACATACTTCTTCGGTGGCAGGAGTGCTCTGAAGGGCTTCGCTCCCAAACTTGTCTCTTGGTCAGTTCAGCTCAAGCTGCTTGACAGTTTGGGCACGTGGAAGGTGCCCTGAAGCTTTGGTTGCCGGCTGGCTGTTATATCCTTGGCAGGATATAACCCAATATAGCTAAGGCTACTGCAGCAGCGATCAGTATGACCAGCATAACCAGTTATATGTTTGCTGAATGTGCACTACGAAGTAATTAAAGAAGCTAGTTAGAGTTATTTTGTTACTTTCTATAAGCATGCAGTTTATATTCCTTGTAAGGCAGGGGTGAGAGAAAAGCTGAAACAAACAAAAGGTTATCTTTGGGTCAGCACAGGCAAAGCTATGTTCTCTAGCTGGATTAAAGTAATTTCTATCTAAATTAAGGCTTATGTGTGCAACCATCATTACAGAGAAAATGTTTCCTAGCTGGAAAGTGTACTTCGTTTTTATAAAATGTAAATGGTTTAGTGCGAATTGTGTGTGATATTTGTATATGCGAGTTATACTGAAATATTTTGTGTAGAAAAATGTAACATGAAGTTAAAAAAGAGATGTTAAATGTTATTTCTCTAGTGTTCTTATAAGCGTCAGTGGGCAAAGTACTCAGAGAAGTGACATACTAAAAAGATAAATTATTTTATTTTATTAGAGTGGCTGCATTAAAATATTGATTTAGAATATCAATGGCCTTCCATGTTTCGATAACAACAAAGATTATTAATATATATAAAGAAGGTTGGGGTCCATATAGCACTGTTACAAGGAACACATTTAAACAAAACAGAAGTTAATTTGATAAAGCAAAGATTTCAAGGAGGCTATTCAACAGAAAACCAGTGTCAGAGAAAAAGAGGAATAACAACATTGTTTGGGAAAGAAGTATCAATAGTAACAGAGGAAAAAAAAGATAAGTATGGAAGATTTGTAGCAATAAGACTGAAATGGATGGGGAAGAAGATTATGTTGGTATGTATTTATATTCTACCATGAAAAGAGACATGGAAGAGCTCTTGGATCATGTGACCCAGGCAGGTATGACCCTAGCCCTGAGTAGCATCCTGCCTTCGCCCAGAATGATACCACAATATAAAAACAAAATGATTTACTTCAACAATTGGCTAAGCTTCTGGTGTTACTCAAAGGGGATTCGGTATTTGTCTGCCTGGGAAGACATGATCGACAAACCACGATGCTTTCCCAGAGATGGTCTGCACCTGTCACCCCTGGGATTCAGGTTACTGGCTAAAGCTCTTGCCACCCCTATAGTGCCTTTTTTAGGCAAGGTTCAAAGGATAAAACCACTAATGTAACAAATACAAGCATGCAAAATCTGAAGGTAATGCTACTCAATGCTAGAAGTCTAAACCTCAAAATGCACTCTCTTGAGGCACTCCAAAAAATGGAGAACATCGATATCTGTGCAGTAATGAAGACCTGGGTCAAGACTCCAGAGAGCACCCCTGCAATACCAGGCTACAATTCTTACCACACTTTTCGGCCACAAAACCAAGACCGAAACACTAAAGGTGGAGGAGTGTCCATATTCACCAAGGATATTCACACCTCCAGGCTAGTTGCCCAACACAATGCATCTGAAATTCTCCAGGTGCAACTAACACTGGGTAAGACTGCAATCCAAATTGTAGCTTGCTACAGATCCCCCACCATGCCCCAAGATTCTCACTACACCTTTCTAAACATACTGGAAAATATTAAGATACAACCAAACAACCTAATACTGGGTGATTTCAACTACCCAGCATTTAACTGGGAAAACTACTCGGGTACCAACTCCTTTTCCCAACGGTTCTTGGAATTCATAAATTCCAATGCCCTGGATCAACTAATCCATTGTCCCACCAGGGGCTCCAATATCCTAGACCTGGTCATTACCAACATGGGAGATAGATGCTCCACACCAGTGGTCACCCCCTCAATGGTCAGGTCTGACTATAAGCAAATCCCCCTTGACGTCCACATCCCACCCCCACTCCACCAGTAAGGAAGCCTCCTTAAAAAACTTCTCCAAAGCCAACTTCATGCTACTGAAGTCAGAAGTGACAAACTTCACGACACCCACGCAGATGGGATCTGGAAGTTCGACTGCAGAATCCTACACTAAGGCACTGTACGAGCACATCCACTTGTGCATGAATCGTGCCATCCCAAATAGAACCAAGATGTTCTTCTCCAAAAAAAAGGAAGCCAATCTGGTGGTCCCCTGCTATAAACAAACTATACAACAGAAGGAAGAAACTGTTTCAGAAAAGAGGAAAATCCCAGGATGCAAAAAAACTCCCTCGCCAGCCTCAGTAAGAAGCTGAAATCCCTCATAAAATCCTCAAAAGCTAGTTACGAAAATAAAATTGCCAAAGATTCCAAAGACAACCACAAGGCATTCTATAGTTATGTCAAGAATCTAAATGGCAATGCTCACATCTGCTCTGAGCTACAACAGAATGGCATTAAATATACTGATCCCAAGGATATTGCCAATATCTTGGCAGATCGATTTAGTGCCAACTTCACCCCACTCTCACCCCCAAAAGGGCCCATCTCAATACCAAAAGATTGCCAAATTCCGGTAATCACGGCCACGCAAGTAGAAACCGCACTCTCAAAAGCTAAGAATACAGCATCCATGGGACCAGGCTATGTACTACATGAACTACAAAATAAACTGGCACCTCACCTAAGTGAGTTATTCCGCTCCACAAGGGAGGATCCGTCTTGGATCCCGGGAACTACCGTCCCATCAGTCTGACAAGCCTGATCTGCAAGGGCATGGAACGCATTATCATGGAACTTATAAACAAAGACATTGACAACCTTCAAACACTGGACCCCACCCAGTTTGGGTTTGTGAAGGGCCGATATTGTCTCCTGAATCTGACCGACTTCTTTGAATCAGTCTCCAGAGCTGTGGACGAGGGTAAGGCGGTCCACACAGCCTATCTGGACTTCGCCAAGGCCTTCGACACCATCCCCCACTCTGGAATCATAGATAAACTTACTAAGCTGGGCATAAATCCCTACGTCACTCGATGGGTTGCCAACTGGATTACTGACAGAACCCAGACTGTAAAAGTAGCCGTCTCCAAATCCAGCTCCAGACAAGTGACAAGTGGAGTACCTCAGGGTTTGGTCCTGGGACCACTCTTGTTTGGCATTTACTTCTCTGAAGTACAGGCCAACACTAAGGGACTCTGGCTAACAAAGTTCGCAGATGACTGTAAACTGGAAGCCATTACTGAATCCTCAAATTATGTAGATATTCTACAAAAAGCCCTTACTGAAACAGATGCCTGGTGCCAGAGCCATGGGCTCAAGCTTAATGCCAAGAAATGTATAGTTATCCCCTTTGGAAAAAAACATATACCCATGAATCACCACATAGGTGGCAGGACACTAAACATCGAAAGTGTGATGAGAGACTTAGGGACACAGGTGGACAGTGGTCTCACTTTCGACAACCACATCGCCACAACAGTCAGGAAATCCTTCTATGTGGCACACCTCATCACTAAGGGCTTTTCATCCAGAAAAATGGAGGTCATTGTCCCACTGTATTCATCCCTCATTAGACCCATTATAGAGTATAATGCCCAATTTGGTATGTACCTCAGAAGACATCTGCAACAGCTGGAAAGGCCACAGAAATACCTCACTAAAAGAATCACAGATGCCATATGCTGACCGACTAAAAGAACTCTAGCTATACTCTGTGGCATATCGTCTACTCAGAGGCGATCTCTGCTTAACATACAAAGCCATGTCAAACCCTGAGCTGTTGGACACGCTCCACTTAAAGAAATCCCAATCCATCAGAGCCACACGCTCAAGGGATCTAAACCTTGTCATCACAATGAACAAAACATGCTGGAGGGATAGGTTCCTGACCCAGAGACTCCCCATACTCTGGAACAGACTGCCCATACAAGCCAAGCAGAGTGCCTCATTGGCCCTCTTCAAACGGAACCTTGATGATTGGAATGGAGATAGGAAATTCACTCCGGGGATCATGTCGGTCGCCCTGCTAGACAGGGGTCCAAAGAAGTAAATATTGTGGGAAGAAATATCCAGGGAATTGTTATGGCTAGGCTTGCATAGGGCCTAGGGCCGATACCCTAGTACCAACCTATGAACCTATAAGACACACATGCTACAGCTTAACAGAGCTTTAGGAAAATATTACATTTTCAGTAAGACATTTTATTTATGAGAGATGACTAGAACACAGTTTGCAGTGAGAAATGTGCATCAGGAAGGCCTAGAAGGGAGATTACAACTGAAGGAAGAAAATTTGTTATAATGTATATGAAACTACTTGGCATGGAAGATACTTTCCACTTAACAGGGGACCAGAGTTTACCTAGTATTTCCCAAGATACAACAAATAGGTTAGATTAGACAAATGTTAAATGTCACAAAAGGGTGTTTACTTGAGTGACAGGATTGACACCAACCCAATAACTATATTAAATCAAGCCTATATAGAGACCGATTTAATGATATGGGAAAGTAAAAATAAAAGAAAGGCACTGGTGCTCCCCTATCTATTTAATGGAAAAAAACATTTTTAGGGATTAAGTAACAGATAAACTTCAATATCTCTTAGGAAATTACTTCACAAAGGGTATGTGGGAAAGGAAGAGCCAGAACTTTAAAAAAAATCTGATAGAAATTAAGGAGGAGGAGATACAGGAGAATGGTAATGGGCACTACTTGGAAGGGCTGAAAAAGTCCAAGCTGCTACAAAATAAGGAATGAACCCTTATAAAGGAAGAATAAGAAAAGACGCAGACAGGTGAAGCAAAAATGAATGAATATTTGATAATGTTCATGAATATAGGAATACTGCAATTAAGCAGATATACTTTGATACCAATCTCACAGAGCAGAAATTGTTACCCCAAAGTCTTGGATAACAGAAGGTACAAAGACCACTGGTTAAAATCATGGATCCCAGGACATGGAAAATAACCAAACACCCCAATGAGATACTGGGAATTAACCATCACTGGGGAAGAGAATGATTAACAACTAACAGTAAGGACAGATAAGGAGGAAATAATGGGATGTATATTAATTTGTTAGGAAATTCTCAAGAGATAAACTGGAAGCTGGAGAGACGAAAATCTATTAAAAATTTGGAAACATTGTTTAATAATATTCTAAATGGGGGATAACTATCATCTTCTTGGAAGAGGCAGCAACAACAGAACTAGCAAAGGAGGAAAATAATTCAGCAGACTTGTCTTAAGAGCAGTTTGAATTCTGAAACACAGTTCAGGTTCAGAATTTCCCTTTGCAAAAACCTTGCCAAAACTGATAGACCTGGACAAATATGGTTTTGAAGACTGTAGGTAAACATTTGATAACATTGATAAAATGATGATACACAGCAGGGATCACAACATAAAAAAGCACCATTTTGATGGTTAACATAAGATGCTAAGAAATCATCTGAATGGGTCTGGTGCGACTATGTGTTTCCCAACAAATAGTTAATGAAGAGCATATATGAAGATTTGAATGCAAGACTAAAGGGAGTAGAGCTTTCTGACAGGTTGGTGCCTTCTCATGAATTAGTTCAACAGTATCCATACCTATGGGGCATGATGAAATGAAGTATTTAGTCATACATGTTAAAAAGGAATATGCATTGACAGATAAAGATTTCAGAGAGAAAAACTAGGCAAAACATAAAACAGTAAGAAATTGGAAGACTGAGACAACAACATGGACAGCAAGATACAAGCAATAAAAATGTTCTTAGACCCCCTTGTGCTGTATACAGGCCAAACCTACATCTATCAACCTAAGAAGAGGCTACAGACTGAATAAATGAAGAGCTGAAGATGTTTATTTGGGAGGAGAACAGAGCATGCGTAATGTGGAACATTAATTCTCCCAGTAAGTCAAGGTGGATTAGAATTACCAGGCTTGAAGGGATACTTCAAGACTATATGGTTAATACATAAGTGTGTGTGTGTGTGTGTGTGTGTGTGTGTGTGTGTGTGTGTGTGTGTGTGTGTGTGTGTATATATATATATATATATATATATATATATATATATATAAAATGCAAGCTAAAGGCTATAAGGTTAAATGGAAAATAAAGATGGTGCTAATTCATGGTAAATAATAAAAATAAAGAGAAATTAATATTTTGAATGCAAGTGTGCAAGGAGAATATCAATAACCATAAAGAGCATAATATGTACAAATTAGCAGAAATATTTTAAAAATAAGTAAGTGAGAGATCAGATAAAGGAGATCTTACCTAAAGGAATGTTTATTAGTAAAGATACAGACAAGAGAGAAGTGCTGGAAGTAATTGAGGAAGACTAGCCAAGGAATGAAGATAATGGGAGCAGGTAAGTCAGGCAGGAAAAGTAATACAGCAGTATGTTTATATACAAATGTTTGAGTTGCATAGCAGAGATTATCTACTTTATCAATGATTAATAACAGATGATATGGACAAGAGAAAAGGAGAGAGGGACACTGAGTGTTATGCCAACTTTGATAAAGTTTAAGGCTAAACCAAAGAGAACACTACTAAGACAGCTTCCAACTATTTGTTGTCCACTCCAGAGATATTAAAATGTCCTACTTCAATTTTATGCAGTCCTTGGCAGATAAGTACAATAATCTGCTGAACTGCGCTCCTGTTTACAGTTTAAGAGGCCTGCTGTCATAGTTTTGTGTTATTTGCTGTCTCTGCATTTTAAAAAGAAGTTATGTTCTTACCATAACATTCCATCTGTGTTGTTGATCTTCATTCATTCATTACTGATGGGTTTCGGTTCCGTCCTCAGAACCAACTCGGCCGATATAACAACCTCGCGCCAGCCAAAAACTCTTGAGCTAAGTCTTACCCATAGTGCCCCTCTCCTCAGATCAAATTTGCCCATAAGGATAGAAAAAGCAGAGGCTTTATCTGAGCAACTGCCATATGAGGTAACCAGGACCAAATCTGAACCTCCAGGAGTCTTTCAGAAGGGGGTAGGTGGGTGGGACGTAATGAATGAATGAAGATCAACAACACAGATGGAACGTTATGGTGAGAAGATAACTTCTTTATCTGATGTTGTTGACCTTCATTCATTCCTTACTGATGGAACAGAGTCTCTAGCTACTTTATGTCCTGGGAGGCACTAAGGAAGGATATTCCTGAGCACCAGGATGCTCTTCCCGTGGAGACCATATCCAATTTGTAATAAGTAATAAAGGTATGAGGGGTTGCCCAGGTAGCTGCTGAGCAAGTGTCATCCATAGAGGCTCTAGAATGAAAAGTCACCGAAGTGGACACTGATCTGGTGGAGTAAGCCTTGATTTTAGTTGGTAGAGTTATTTTGTTCTGTTGATAGACAAAGGTAATGCAATCTCTTAACCATTTTGATAAAGTGACTTTGGAAACTGACCTGCCCAATCTTGGACCTGAAAAGGATAGGAACAGCTGGTCTGATTTCCTGAATGATCTGGTTCTGTTTAAGTAAAAACGTAATTGTCTATGTACATCTAGCAAGTGTAAATGGTATTCACCTTTATTAGAAAATTTTGGGAAGAAAACTAGCAAATCAACAAATTGGTTGAGATTTGAATCTGAGATAACCTTGGGCAGAAAGGAGGGGTTAGTCCAAAGTGATACTCTCTCTTTGTGGAAAATGATGTATTGGCAACTTACACGGTAAGCATGTAACTCTGATATTCTCCTGGCTGAGGTGACGGCTACCAGGAATAAGGTTTTCCAGGACAAAAACTTTATATCACAGGTGGCTGAAGGCTCAAATGGTCGACAAGTTAAAGTGTGTAAGACTAGCATCAAATTCCAAGGTTCAATGGGATCTTTAAGAAGTGGTCTCACATATCTGGCTCCCTTTAGGAAGATTTTGCAGAGATGGTGGGACATTAATGAAGAATCATTAAAGCCATTATGAAAATTGGAGAAAGCTGCTAAGTGAACTGTGATGGCAGTGGCTTAGGCTCCTGCTTGAAGTAAAGTTGACAAGTATTCTAAGACCTTATGGACCATGGCTGAGAAGGAGTTTCATCCTAGTTCTTTAGCCCAGATCACAAACCTGTCCCATTCATTATGATAAAGTTTCCTGGTGGATGGTTTATGAGAGGCCAGAAGTATCCTTCGCACTGGGTAAAATAGATTATTCTGCCAGGCAATCAGTGGAATTGGAGAAACCAAGTGGTCAGCCTGAGACACGGTAAGTCAGGATGGACCAGCCCCTGTAAATGAGACAAGAATCCTGGGGTTGGATCCAGAGTCCATGGGCGTTGAACCAGGTGAGGCCATAGGAAGGGGAACCAGACTTGACGGTGCCAATAGGGTGCAATAAGGATTACTTTGCTACTCAACAATTATGCTTTCTTTAAGAACTGTGGAATGAAGAGGAAGGGAGGAAAGGCATAAAGTAGACCCAGGGGGGCAATCGTGTATCAGAGCATCTCTCAGTGACTCCCTCTGAGGGGGATCAGGGGTGAAGTAGATGCTGCATTTTTGGTTCGAGGGAGAGACAAAGAGGTCACAGGAAGGCTGGCCTCAATGATGAAATATTTGGGTCGTTACTACAGGATTGACAGACCACTCGTAAGGCATCAGAATGTTTCTGCTCAGTTTGTCTGTAATCACATTGGAGTTCCCGGGAATGTGATTTGCTAGAAGAAAGCGGTTGGAATCTATCATCCAATGCCACACTCTCAGGGCTTCCTGACATAATGGGTAGGATCTGGTTCCTCCTTGCTTGTTGATGTACCAGACTACTTACATAATGTCTGACTGGATAGCAATTGTCCCCAACGGGAGGGTCGTTTGGAATGCTTGCAATGCTAAAAGCACCGCCCTCAGTTCTAGGACATTGATATGCAGATTGGCCTCTAAGGGGGACCAAGTGCCTTGGACGGTTCTTCCCTGAAAATGCCCACACCCCCCACCCCATCAGGCAGGCATCCATGGTCATTGTGGCTTTGGGTTGAGGGGGTGAAAAAGGATGACACCATAACTCCTCTTCTGGCTTCATCCACCAATTCAGATCTTGTTTGCATCGGTTTGTTATGCAGATTGGGGAAGACACTGGTGTGTCATTATCAACCACTGAGATGCTAAGAGCCATTGAAGCAGCCTCATATGGAATCTCGTTAGTGGGACCAGAGTGATCGTTGCTGCCATGGAACCCAGAAGTTGTAAGATGAATCGAGCTGGAACTAGGTTTTGACAGAGTATCGCTTGGAGTTAAGATCTCAACCTTTGTAACCTGTGATGAGGTAAAGCGACTAGGCATGGATTTTGTGTCGCACATCGCCCCAATGAACTTTAAGGTTTGAACCAGCAACAGCTTTGACTTTTCCTTGTTTACTGAGATTCCTAGCATGTTTGCCAGTTTTAGAGTATAGAATACAGCTTGAAGCAGTAGACTCTTGGTTGGAGAGGTAAGGAGCCAATCGTCTAAATATGATAACACGCGGAATCCTTGCAGTCTCAAGTGAGCTGTTACTACTGCCATGCATTTGGTGAACACTCTGGGGGCTGTGGAGAGAGCAAAGAGTAGTACTTGAAATTGGTAGTGACTGACTCCCAGCCAGAGATATCTTCTTGATCGTTTGTCCATTTTTTGTGGTAATACGCATCCTGAAGATCTATTGAGCACATCAATCAATTTTTCCAGAAATGGAAGGATAGACTGGACTGTGACCATCCAGAATTTTGTTTGTCTAACAAACTTGTTCAGAATGCTGAGGTCCAAAATTGGCCTCCCATCCTCTGTCTTTTTTAGGCACTAAAAAGAATCTCGAATAAAATCCGGAACCTATTTGGTCTGGTGGGACTGTTTGGATGACTCTTTTTCTAGCAGCTTTAGAACTTCTTGTGCTGCTGCATCCCTCTGACTGGACAGCTGGGGTCACCCAGGAAGTACAGGGTCGAGCACGGAAAGCTTGCAGGAATACAGATTCTTCAGTAGAAGGGTTGATGGACTTCCAGTCACCCCTCTGATTCATGAACTCCAGTATGTCTCCAACAGAGACATCCTCAGGTGGTGACTATGGGGATCCTTCTCTCTCATCGAAATCTATACCTTCAGTGAGGGATTCCTTAGGGGAATTGACATGCTTCCTCTTGCATGTTCTCTTGCGGGGTGGCTCTTCAGGCGAACATCTGAAGAGGACTTTGAAGAGTGGGTACCCTGTAACAGGGTGTCTTGCTGCTCCTGTGCCTGATGTCCCAGTGTAGTGGGTTGTGACAGCTGCATACCAGAGGAAATATGAATGTCTGGTTCCGACGCCAAATGGGCTAACTGCATGCCTGTAGAAGTGAGAGCCCTCACCATCACCTGGAAGGCAGCCCCACCTAAAGAGGGATGGGACCCCAGAATGGAGAAAGACAACCTCAGAACCAGGGTCAAACCCTGCTCTGACAAGCTTGCCTCCAGGGTTGGAGCCCCGAGAGGATTTGGAGCTGTCAAAACAACCAAAACAGTAGACAGCGCCTCAGAAAAAAATCAGTGCCAAACTAGGGGTCATGGTACCGACAGGCCAGTGACTGTCTCAATGGTGGATTGGCTCCGATTGAACTGTGGTCCAAAAGGTAGGCTCCAGAACCATGGAAGGGTGCATCACAGGAACCGAAGGAGATGGCACTGGGATAGGTGTCGGTAAGTAGGGCTCAAAAGCCTGAGGGAAAGTTGAAGGAGAATCATATGTTGGAATTTGTGGAGAAAATCCTTTCGCTCCAGATGGAAGGGAGGTCTTGGATGGAGTTGGAAACCCTCTGGTTGCTAGGAGCTGATCAACAAGCCTCACTACATCCAGCTCCAAAAGACTCTTGGTTGAACGGGTGGATAACCCCGAAGGAGACTCTGGCATTTCAAGGTCAATGGACAGGGAGTATCTTGTCCTGGCTAAAACTTAACCTTTCGGCACAGAGGTCAAAAGACACGAATATATTGCAACTTGCAAGGTGGCGGCACCTTGTATGGCAGCGGCTTCTCCGGCTTTCGATGTGCACTTTCTGTTTCTTGTCTTGCTGTGTGAATTCTTCATCGGGTGAGTCCACTTGTTGCTGTCTAGTGAGCGAACACTGCCATGAGGATGCTGGTGATGTTAAAATGTGAAGCAGTTTGATCGCCTGTTATTTTTTTTTTTTTTCAAACAAAATAACATGGAGCATTGGAAGTTTGGGCCTGCAATGGGGATTGAGCTGATGTGGTGCACGGGAAATCGAGTTTTTGTCTGTTTTCTTTTGGTATGGGATTCCTTGAATGCGGAAAATGTTGAAGTGATTGAATATGGAGATGGAGACGGTCTTGGTGATGGTCTGTGGTGTCGGCAAAGAGGAAGACTTGGTGCTTGCTGGTGATGGTGTAGTCAGTGAGGTCAGTCAGGCCTGCAGATAGAGGTGATTGATGGACTGTGGTCGGAGAAGGTCAGAAGAAGGAATGTTGGACAGGAAGTTGCTATGATTGTTGGGACTGTGGTTGCACTGATGAATAAGGACTATTTATATGTTGTTGACTTTTGGTTGGCTCTTTGACTGTTGCTGTGTTACTTCTGTTTTACTGTTACATGTAGCTGTGTTGTTTTGTCCTGTTATGTTATGGTGCATGACCTTGGAGGAACGTAATTTCATTCAGCTGTACTCAATATGGTTGAATGACAATAGCTTGCTTTGCTTCGCAAATATTGTGATGGGCAGGGAGTGACCGGATTAGAACCACATTAATGAACAGGAACAAACACTGCAACACCACTGACAGGACAAAAAACTTCTTTAATTATTACATTTTCTGGTACCTCAGCTTCTTGTCTTCTGAACAGAAGGCAAGAAGCCGAGGTACCAGAACGTGTAATAATTAAAGAAGTTTTTTGTCCTGTCAGTGGTGTTTCAGTGTTTGTTCCTGTTCATTAATGTGGTTCAGAAGTCTGCTGAAATTTATGTTTGCATGCATAGTGACCAGATTAGAGGAAGACACTATCGTTGGTGCTGAAAGGCTGACTAGTACTGAGGAAATTATCTGCACCATTGCAGAAATTATGGCTGTCAGTTCTGTAGAAGAGGTTGTCGGCACCGTGGAGGGAGCTTTGGGCTCTGGTGCCAAGACTGTCAGTGCTGACAATTTAAGAAGTTTTGTCTTTGGTTCAGTATGAGTCTTAGAAGGCTTTGGTTCCTTAAAACTAGGAGATGTTGGAACCAAATGACTTCTCTTTTTAATGTCTTTCTTAGGAGGTGTTGAGACCTCTGCCTCAGATAGTGCCTCCAAAAAAGGCGTTTTTAAGAGTCCTTTTAAGATTAATTTATTTTTATACTCCACTACAGTACGACAGCTGAATTCTTTACAATGTTCACAAGGAGGTTGAACCTGGAGGTGGGGAACTCCAAGACAATAAACACAAGAAAGATGCCCAACTCTGTCAGGCATCTTTCTGCCACATTTATCACATTGCTTAAATCCAGTTGCCCCTGTTTTATCAGACATTATGACTATCCAAAAACCAGTCACTACAGCAACAATACAATGAAAATCCTGTCAAAGGCTGTAACTCAAGGAGAGATAGACAAACACACAGAAAGACTGAAATTAGATTTTTTTTTTAACAAAGTGTTAAGAAGGGACAAAGAAGGGGAGGAAGAAAAGGGAGGAATACTAACAATGGTATGACAATTACCACAGCTGTAAGGGAGAGGCTTGTACCAACAATGGTACGAAGAATACCAAAATGTTAAGAAAAGGGGAGAAAAAATACTCTAGGAGATACAAAGGGTAAGCAAAGCTATCAACGACTTGTAAAGAAACTATTTAAAGAAAGACGAGAATATTTTTAAGAAATAAAAAGATTACAACTACTTAGCTGAGAACTGGCTTGACATGCCTTATATACTATGTGGCAAATGAGATCTAGGGAGATGGGGAGAGGGGCACTATGGGTAAGACTTAGCTCGAGAGTTTTTGGCTGGCGCAAGCTTGTTATATCGGCCGAGGACGGAACCAAAACATATCAGTAAGGAATGAATGAAGATTAATAGCATCAGATATAATTTTAAAGCACCCTAGGATGTATAAGCATTTATTACTGATTTCTGTACTTTGTAGGCGGTGATTCATTGTATTTGTTTGTTGGATCATCATCATCAACCCCTTTATTCACATTTTTCTACATGGAGTTGAGGTGTTGTGTTAACTGTTACCATCTCTCTCAATTCAATGCCACGCCCCTGCCTTCTTCAACACTCATGCCTGACTGTCGCAGATGATCTCTCACACAATCCAGCCGCCTCTTTACAGGATGCTCTCATTTCCTCATACCTTCTTCCTGTCTGTCCCGAATCATCTTCACCAGATTATCTTCTGCTTTTCTGTACATGTGCCCAAACCACCATAATCTGTTCTCTTTGATCTTTTGCGCAATTGGAGCTGTTTTGCCTTCTGCTCTTATGTCCTCATTTCTTCATCTGTCCCACGGTGTGCAACCTAACATCCTTCCCAGGCACTTAATTTCCATCACCTCTAGCTTCCTCAATTGCTCTGCCTTTATTGCCCAGGTTTCTGTAACAAACAGTAGTACTGGCTGCACCACTGATTTGTGAACCTTACTTGTAGGCTTCTTTGGCATTCTTCTGTCATACACTACACCAAACACTCTATACCAGTTGGCTGCAGCCCTTCTGATTCTAGCTTTGACCCCTTCATTCAAACTTCCTTTCTCATCAACCATGCCTCCTAGATACTTGAAGCTATTAACTTGTTCCATTATATTATCTTCTACCTCAATTCTTAGCTTCTTCTAATTTCTCCAACTTGTTGCTATTACCACTGTCTTATCTGTAATTTGTCTAATCCCATGTGCCTTCAGTTTTAAATTCCATTCCCCTATCCTTTACTGTAATTCTTGCTCAGTCTGCCTCTAATGCCACATTCTCTGAATACAGCAACACTGTTGATTTATCCCATCCAACCTGTTTGCTAATGTAGTCCATCACCAGTATGAACAGCAGTGGGCTCAGAGTTGAACCCTGCTGCACACCCACTCCCACTGGGAATCCCTCTGTTAAGCCAAACTGTCCATACTCGAGTCATCAGGTCCTTGTACACAACCTGCACTAATTCTACCAATGTTTCTGGGACTTCGAACCTCTGCAGTACTGCCCAAATCAGCTTTCCACAGAACTTTGTCATATGCTTTATCCAAGTCTACGAATGCCCAGTTAGACTCTTTCCTCATCTCTAGCTTTTCCTCAACTATCTCCCTCACTGCAAACATCAGGTCAGTTGTGCTACATCCTGATCTGAATCTGAACTGCTCATCTCCCATCTTGGTTTCTACTGCTATGCATATCTGTTTATCAATCACGCTCTCCACAACTTTTCATGCAATGTGACAGGAGTTTGATACCATTGTACTGCCCACAGCTGTGGATGTCCCCATTATTCAAGTACACTGGCATAAGTATGCTTATTCTCCAGTTATCTAAGATGCTCCTTTCTCTCCACACTGCTATAAGTACTGTCAGGAGTTATTTTTTCCCTATTTCACCCAGCATCTTTATCATATCTGTTGTGACCTCATCTGAGCCTGCTGCTTTCCCTGACTTCATTTTCCTAAGTGCTATTCGTACTTATTTTACTCTAAACAGGCATTGGCCAGAGGTCAGGACGGAACCTTGTAAGTTGTGCATCAGAGGCAAAGACTTTAACCATTATGCCAACTAGTCTCCCCCTTGTTGGTTATTGTATTCCTGCACTTTTTGCTACAGCAGAGCTGATTTTACATTATGACTGATTAGGTCTGCAATCTAGTGGCAGTGCAGACCAGTTTGATCTCATTCTGAGCTTGGTAATTACTCTACTCTGTTTTAAGTGCAATTTGGGGATTGACCAGAGGACAGTTTTGATTCTTTAGTCAGTTTCTGGGCCTGCATAAAGATGGCGCATTTGCGCAATGCTACTCATCATGCAGTGGCGTTTAGCAGTGCCCTATATAGATGCAGGTACTTCACATTGAAACTTTTATTATAAAAACTTCCCTGACCCCCCCCCCCCATCCCCAGTACTTAGTTGCACACAGAGTAACTACTGTATGAGTTGAGGAGCACCGTCCTAAGAGTTTTGTTTTACACAGTCTTTTGCAGTTTACACTCTTACAGCATCCTAACTAGCCAGCTATAAACTTCTCTTATATTCTCTCCTTGTAAAACACTTTACATAGGGTCTGTATCTATGGATATCCACAATCCTACTATCTCTACAGCCAAGCTGGTGAATTTAGGCATACTAAGACAATGTAACAATTGTGTGTATACTGATAACCACCTAATTCATAAAAAAACTAATACATACATAGTAAGAGATGCAGTTACACAATATCTCCAGAGGGAATGTCTCTGTCCCACAAACACTAAAAATACCAAAAAAAGATTGTCAGTAACACATACACTGCACCCACCACAAACAATATGGATAAGAAAAATAGAACCACATACGCCTAGTCTCTTAAATGTACTCTTCCCAAATGTTAAAGGCTTGCCAGATGCTGCACTTACAATAAGCAACCTCATAAGCAATCTACAAAAAACAATACCCACCACAACAGGTACAGCCAGTCATAAGGTGTGTGCCTCTCTCTCTCTCTCTCTAAGCCAGTAAGGCATACTATTGCACAACCCAATATTTTGCTCATAGGAGACTCCACTGAGAGACATTCAGATGTCCCAGCAGCAGGCTGATTAAGGAAAGAGCCATGGTAAGTTGTTTCTCAGGTACAAGTATCCACCACATCACGCAAACACTCAGGTCACTGAACCACAGGGATCAGTATGACTCATTCACAGACTATGTGGGTGTAAATGACCTGAGACATACCTCCTTAGACTATATGAAGTGAGACATGGTGGAGTTCTTGCATTGTGTGTCCCAGACCAGTATAAGACAAATATTGATCACCACTCTACCTCATCCAAATGATGATGTCACAATATGAACAAAAGATAATCACCTTTAATAAATGGCTTGGTTTCTGGTGTCATTCGAAGGCGATACAATATTTGTCTGCTTGGGAGGATATGGTTGATAGGCCACAACATTTTGCCAGGGATGATCTGTACTGTTCCCCTATAGGCTTTCAAATACTGGCTAAAACCTTACACACACCAAGGTGTCTTTTTCAGGCACTGCCCACCATGACAAACCTTCCGAGATAACTAAATCTACCATGGATAACCTAAAGGTGTTACTGCTCAATGTCAGAAGTCTAAACAAGAAACTCCACTCCCTCCAAGATCTCCTCACCCTGGAGAATAGAGAAGTTTGTGCAGGTACTGACACATGGTTTTTAAGCCATGGAGAGCACCCGAGCAGTACAGGGCTATAATATTTTCCACATTTTTGACCCATCTACTGCAAAGGAAGAGACACAAAGTGGAACAGTCTCAATTTACATTACACCTCAGGGTTGGCCAAAGAGTACAATGTGCTTGAGCTCCTCCATATCCAACTTACCATCAGGAAAGTCCCATACCATATCTTGGCAAGCTATAGATCCCATTCTATGAACCATGAAGGCCATACCACATACTTAAACATACTGGAGACTTTCCCCATTCAACCCAATGCCATATTCATGGGCAAATTTAGCTATCCCAATATAACCTGGAACCTGACCTGTATATAGTCTTAGACATAAGGACCAGTGACTCCAGAACTTTATCAAAACAAACACCCTTGACTAAGTGGTTTATATGCTCAGTAGGGGTGCTAAGATCCTTGACCTGATCTTCACAAACATGGTGAAACAGTGCACCCCCTAGTGTAAATGTCCTCACTAGTCAGGTTAGAATATAAAACTGTCTCCTTTGGAATAAATATTAAACCAAAGACCCCAGCTAACCCTGGAACTTTTAAGAATACTTCTTACTATTAAGCGTCACCCTAGCAAAATCCCAAGCCATCTGCCAAGCTCTAAGAACACTGCAACCTATTCAGAACTGTTTACAAAACCCTATACAAGCATGTAAATAGCTGCACAGAGACAGATATACCTATCAAAAATAAGCATAAGACAACCTTAAAAACAAGTCACTCTGGTGGAATCCCAACATCAAGGAACTGTATGACAAAAGGAAGAAAATCTTGGACAAATGTAGGAAGGGATATTCCCAGCTAGGTAACAACTCCCTTATTAATATAAACAGGCAACTCGGAGAACTAATCAAGACTGCTACAGCCAAATTTGAAGTAAAAATAGCTTCTCAGGCAAAGGACAACCCACATGGCTTTCTTCAGCTATGTCCACAATCTCAAAGGCAACGCACAACAATGTATACAACTAATTGTAATTGGAGCCATCCACACAGAGCCAGAAGATTCAGTAAATCTACTAGCCAACAAATTCAGCTCCAATTTTATCCCCCTCTTAACCAAGTCATCATTCAGAAAATAACCTCAACCATAACTGCCCCAACTAACACCTGGAAGCAGGGCCTCAATGCACTCTCTCAGGCCAGGAATACAGCATCAATGAGTCTAATGTGTCTTGTTAATACCCCAGGATGCCTGTTAAACAGCATAAAATGCACTAGAATCTCTATTCATCCACAGCCTCCAGACAAGCTATGTGCTAAACAAATGGAGAACTGCTACTGTTATCCCTCTGCACAAAGTGGGAGGAGGGGACATCCATGGACTTGGGCAACAATGGACCTATAAGTCTGACGAGTCTCATATGCAAAGTCAAGAAAAGAATTATCATGGAACTGACATAGGAAACCTACAAACCTTGGATCCACCCAGTTTGGTTTCAAGGGGAAGTCATGCCTACTCAACCTGGTGCATTTCTTTGAGAATTTCACTAAAGCCTAGCATGAGGGCAAAATACTACCTCTCTCTCACTGATCAAAATATTTGGTATAACACCTCAATTTGAGCAATGCAGATACTCACAAAATTAGGCATTTAAGTCCATATATCACAAAATGGATGGTCAGCTGACTCATTGACAGATTACATGAAGTTAAGGCAGGGAGGCTACTCCAAACATGCCGGTCAGTAGCAGAGTCCTTCAGGGCTTGGTGCTGGGACATCTCCTTTTTGGTATCTACATTTCTAAAATCAAAGCCAGTGTCAAGGGCCTCTGGCTGACCAGTTCTGCAAACTACAAACTAGACATATTCACAGAATTTCCCAAAGACATACATACGCTTCAAGAAGGCCTGACACAGACTATTAACTGGTACCAGAGCCATTGTCTAAAACTCATTGCAAACAATGCATAATAGTATCTGTTGGAAAAAAATTATCACCCATGGAAATTATCACATTGATAATGCACCCCTAACAGTAGACTCAGTGGTCAGGGATTTGATAACACATATAGACAGTACCCTGGCCTTTGACCATTGTGTGACTATGGTGGTGAAGAAGTCATTCTATGTTGCCCAATGTATAAGCAAGGGTATGACACCTAGGTGTAAGGACTTTATTTTTCTCTTCTTCTAAGCCTTCATCATACCAATCATGGCGTATAAGATATCCTTCAGCATGTATTAGACCAGGCATTTGCAACAACTGGGGCATCCACATATCTTCCTCACAGAAAATACATGGCATAAACAACATGTCCTACACAAGCAGCTTCAAAGCCCCCTATACCAGTATTCAAGTTTCCTACAGACTGTTGCAAGGTGATCTATGTCTGACCCACAAAGCATCAACTGATCCCACTCTGATGGACATTTTGCACACATGCAAAACAATTTATATCAAAAATACCCAATCTAGGGACTTAAATCTCATCTGCCACATAAATAGGACATTGAAGGGCCAGGTATGTGTCTCAGATACTAGCCCTCCTCTGACAGGCTTTCCATCTATGTGAAGCAGAATTCAACTTGAGCAAATTGAAGTATAACTTGAACCAGTGGCTGTGGAATCAGAATTTATCCCTGGTCTGACACCTATACCTCTTATGGACAAAAGCAGCCAACAAATGCTTGCCCACCCACTGTCCAAGCTTATATCCAATGCTTAGAACTACCCTAGAGAATTAAATAATAGCAGATACATTTGAGATAGCAAGGCTAGGCTTAAAAAGGCCCCCTAGGTCCTTTTAGCCTAGTAATCACCTATGAATGTATGTTAATGAGGCCGGGGATAAAAAAGTGAACACGCAATCAATCACAAAGGAATGCTGGGAAAAAATGACAAGGTTCTTAAGTATATAACAAAATCCAGAATGTTTAGGACATTAGCTTGGAAGTGCCTGCATAGGTATTTTCTACTCTGAGTAAACTTCATACGATCTTTCCAGAAGTGAAGAGTAGTTGCTGGGGATGTGAAAGGGAAGACAGGAAAAACAGGCAGAGCATGTCTTTTGGGAATGTACAGACTGAACAGGTCAAACAAAGCACTGAGTCACAAATACTGGTGAAGTAAACAGCACTGAGTGAAGAAAATATATTTAAGTTGACATATATGGTTAGAAGCTTAATGATGTTGACAGCCGAAAGATATAATCGCAAGAAAATGTAAACCAATAAGCAAACCAACTTTGAAATAAACTGAATATTACGATAAAAATAAACGCTAGAGGTGAAAGCTATGGGGGGAGGAATAAGTAAACACCATCTAGCATAATGATTTTTGTAGGAAGAGTACATATAGACAAACGCTCAGTAGGAATAATGGTGCAAACAAGCTGGCAGGAATTAAATACGAATTAATACAACGATGCTTAAAATTGCAAAATCTGGTGGTGAGAATCTTGTGTGTTACAGATGAAGATATAAACTGGGGTGAAAGCTGAATTTATTTTTTATCTGGATACATGCTACACATGTGTGAATTTGAAATAAATATGTCCTTATTAAAAATAACAATAAATAACCTGTGCTGAAGATGTTAGGAGTAGTAGGTGCAGACCTACAGAACTAAATGTGTGAAGTTCTATAATTGTTGACACAAAAACTGATTCACAATAAGTAATATTTCTCTATCACTAAACAGAGTATGTTAAGACACTTCAAGGTACTTTTGCTTCTGTTTACATAACACACTGTAATATTCATCACAGGTCTCATGTAACACCATTTACAGGAGATCCTGGCATTTCCAGCCTCATTACAGATGGGATGTATTTTTGCTGCTGGATGCATCAAAGCTTTGAACAAAAAATGCTGCATTATATTCTTGGAAGGCTAGCGTGACTGTTTTTCATAGGTGTGTACTAGGCTAATGGCCCTGGAGCTTTTACAAGCCTAGCCCACAGAAGTGCCTTGGCATTGTGCCACCCAGCTTTAGTTCCCAGTGCCTCTATCAAGTACAGCCACTGGAGTGATCCACGGGGTGAACTTTCTATTACCCATTCACTCATCAAGATTCCTCTTGAAGAGGGTCAGCAAGCTACTCTGCTTGACATGTATGGGAAGTTTATTCCAGAGCATGGGCAGTCTCTGGGTAAGGAACCTGTCCCTCTAGCATGTTCTGTTGACTGTATAATGAGGTTGAGGTCTCTGGAGGGCTCAATGCGGAGGGATTGGGATTTCTTTAGATGTAGCATTTCTAACAGAGCAGGGTCAGACATGGCTTTGTAAGTCAAGCGGAGAGTGCCTCTAAGTAGGTGATATGAGACAGAGAATAGCTGGAGCCCTTTGAGTCTGTCTGTGTAGAACATGTGTTTAGTGCCTATGATCCTCTTCGTGAGGTACTTCTATGGCCTCTCCAGCTGTTGCAGGTGTCTCTTGAGGTACATGTCAAATGGGGCATTATACTCGATGACTGGTCTAATGAGGGAAGAGCAGAGAGAGACGATGACCTCTTTCTTCCTGGATGCAAAACCCTTGGTAATGAGATGTGCCACATAGAAGGACTTTCTGACCACAGTGGCAATGTGGTGGTCGAAGCAGAGGTTGCTGTCAACCTGCGTCCCCAGATCTCTTATAATGCCTTCATTGTTCAGTGGGCTCCCATCGATGTGGTAATTAGTGGGAACTGAGTTTTTACCAAAGGGGATGATGACACATTTTTTGGCATTGAACTTAAAGCCATGGTTTTGACACCAGTCATTGGTCTCACTGAGGCCTTTCTGTAGGATGTCTGCATCACTTGGGGAGTTAATAATGGCTTCCAGCTTGCAGTCATCTGTGAACATGGTCAGCCAGAGTCCCTTTGTGTTGCCTTGGACTCCTGAGAAGTAGATGCCGAACAGGAGAGGGCCCAGGACTGGTCCCTGTGGGACTCCACTCGTGACTGGTCCACAGTCTGACTTGGAGTCTGCTACTTTCACACTGTGTGTTATATCTGTGATGAGCACAAACTGACGAAACTATGCAACAAGATAAAAGAAGCCTGTGGAAGAACCACACCGGTCACTTGCTGGATGAACTTTAATATGAAGCGCTTTTCGTCTTGCTCTGTAGCAAGACTTCTTCATATACAATTACTTACACTGAGACCAATTAAATACAAATTGTACCAGTCATGTGACAGTCTGCCATAAGTAAAAACACAGTCCTCCCATACAGTATACCCAAACATTAACTCTTCAAATTCATACTAAAAACCTGGTATATGAAGAAATGGAAACAGATGATCCGCTGTGGCGACCCCTAATGGGAACAGCCGAAAGATGATGATGACCCACAAACTGAAGGCAGCTAAAAACACTTTTTAAACAAATGCATTTAACTCAATTATAGCGACATATAAAAATTGAGAAATATATGTTAAAAAATATATATATGTTAATAAATACAAATACAAGTTGTTGTCTTTTGGCTTTTCCCGGTTAGGGGTCGCCACAGCGGAACTCCGGTCCGCTAATGATTGGCAGTAGATTTTTACGTGCCGAGTTGCCAGCCCTGATGCACAACCTTAATGAAGGTACGCCCATTCATGCATGTCTCCACACAGAAGACACTCTAGCTGAGAATCGAACAGGACATCGTCTTATTGTGAGGCGACAACACTACCACAGCACCACCAATGCAGTGTAAATACAAATACAAGTACATGTATTTATTAATTAACTAAACCCATTCACTAAAGGTTCCTAATTTTATCTACATAAACTTTTTAATTTCAAAATACAAAAAATAGAACAAGTTTCGTTCAGTCCAGGGTAGTGGTATGAAACTGCCACAAAAGTTCTAATCTTTCCAATAATAGTGTTTCTGGAACGCCTCTACCATCCGATGTGATACAATCAATTGCTCTAAATTTAAACCAATGTGGATGTTCATCGATGTGTCTTGCTATGGCATTTTCTAGTTTTATTCTACTAATGCCATACAGATGTTCATAGACCCGCTCTCTTAGTCTCCTCTCAGTTTTGCCAATATAAAAGGCGGGACAGTTCTGGCACAGGGCTGCATATACCACAAGTTTGGACTGACAATCAAGTTTAAATTTCATCCTATATTTTTGCCCTCTGATGGTAAAATACTGTCCAAAATGTGTTTACAGTAATTACACATAAGACATTTGAACATTCCTGTCTTGTGTGTAAGGTAGGCTGATTTTTTTTTAAATTAGGTCCATGTTTAAAGGTAATATGTGGTCATTCTTGCAACTTTTGTCTCACCATACCATCATTTTGAATGATGCCCATTTTTTAATCAAGATAGAATAAATTTCCCAGGCACTCACGCTATACATAGTAACTAAATTGTGTGTACCATATAGCGCCATCCTTGATGTATTTAAGACCTCAATTGTGTTCCTACTCGGGTGACCTGATCTATTCCTAGAGCTTAAAATGGGTTTGTAAAATCCGCTACATCTTTTATATTGGACCTCCCATGTCACATTTGCCACCAGGTACTGGGGATACCCTCTTTTGATAAACACGTCCCCTAAATGCTTGCAATCGTTGTCAAAATCCACGTCCTTTGAAATCATGCATGCTGCCCTGACAAGTTGTCCCTTGATTACTAATGTTTTCTGGTGTAATGGGTGGCAACTGCTAAAATGTAGATATGAGATGGAGTAGGTTTCTTTCCTGAAGATCTTAGCTACAAAACATTTGTTGTCTCTATCCTTGATTAACTCCACATCTAAGTAGGCTATCCTACTAACACTGATGTTGTAGGTAAAGGACAAAAACTGAGTGGTAGAATTAAAATAAGCTACTAGGTCATCTGCTTTAGATTCATCACCTCTGAATAAAATAAATATGTCATCCAAAAATCTAGTATAATGACATATTTGTTCTCTGACTGTTACTTTATTGAAGATATATTCCCATTTCTGCTAGACTGGATTTATTACAACCTGCTCCGCCAGTTTTTGGTAGCATTGGTAACACAGCTAACACTCCTGCCTGTACCTCCGGCAATAACCTGATTAACTCCAGTGAGAGTAGTAGTCCATCACTTCTTGTGGACACACAAGAGACCTACTGCTACCCCATGTCAGTGTAGTAACGTAATTTTGGTTAATAATCCATCTATTACAACTTTGGAGCAATCAGGAAATAGTAGAACTGTTGCACGGTTGGGTAACAACAGTACTGGACCCTTGGGGGCTTATTGGGGCTCCCAGTCTCAACGGTTGGCTTTCCGAACCATTGGTTTTCAATGTAGATGCTGCAATTGAAGTACGGGAGTAACCGACTGGAGGGTCTCTCAGTTTGTCAACTCTCCTGCAGCAACTGGACACTATGATGGTTAAATGTAAAAAACTTCAATTGGAAATTTCTTACTTCCGCCAGTGTATACATGAGGGCATAGTGCCTAAAGGGCTCAGAGTTTGCCATTATCCAACGGCCTTATGGACGGCTCGGCTTTTCAAAAAGAATTGACTGATATGTTTAACAGACAAGGTTTGGAAATGTTGGATTTGATGTGTAAGCATTACCAAATCCATATTGACTATATCACCCATGAAGCGGGTGTCTTGGACAGCAGTATTAAAACTGACATTGACTTTCTATGCTATCGGTACGATTATAACAGGTCTTTTACTAGTACAGACTAATACATCAATAAACTTAAGGGAACCAAATTAAAAAAGTTAAACAGAGACCGCACAGCTTATCCCACGGGCTCAGCCTATCCTAGACCACCTGGTTCCCAAACTTCTGACGTGATTGGCCAGGACATACGGGAGGATCGCCCTTGTGAAAACGTTGAACAGGATTCATTTCCTCAAGGCAGTGACAATATGAAATCGCAGCCAATGCAACAGTGAATGGATAGCAACTAACCATGACAGAGTAGTGAAAGCAACAGAACAGGCTGGTCCTTCAAGAGTGGAAAATTTTCAGAACCGGTCATTCAACCACAATTCAAGGAAAGCAAAGAACCAAAGGAACAATTAAGGCCCGAAGAAGACCAGGCGGGGCAGGTAATGACTGTAGTACGAACTGATACTAGTGGTTGTAAAGTCACTTTAAATTCCACCAGGGACTTCAAAGTGTATAATTTTTCCGAGTTGGATATTTGTTCTGAACTTGTTGAATTATTAGCTAAAGGACAAACTTTTGTCCCTACCTTTAGAGCAGATTTATCTAAGACTTTGTTGGACTTTAAAATCTTTGTTAGAAAACTGAATCTGCAAGTTTTATTGGGCCAAACTGTTTTTCCTACTCATGCTTTCAGGGTAGCAAGTGCATTCTACCCTCCACTGCACCCTACTTTAGCATTATTTGAACAAGTGTGCGAGTTAGATTTACAAAATTGTCTTTCAACTGTTAATATGAATGACAGCTTTCTGAGTAATATATCAAATGATGAAAGACAGGCACTAGACTTCCTTAAACAAGCAAATGTGAGAATACTGCAACCTGATAAAGGGGGAGGTCTACTGATTATGAATACTGATGAATATGTTTGTAGAATGAATTTGATTCTAGACAGTAATACTTATGCTGAGGTCTCAAAAAATGAACTTAATACAGCGTACTCCAGAATCAAAGCATTCCTAAATGACTTGTTCACTGATGCTAAAACTGAAATGGATTTATTCAGTTTTTAACCATGCCTGCCCCAAGGATTCCTATCCTTTTTGGTCTACCTAAAATACACAAATGACTCTATGAGCCTCCTATGAGACCCCCTACTAGATGCAAGGAACAGCATTACATATGCATGTGCTAAGGTGGTAGACCATTTTTTGAAAAAGTATGTAGCAATGGAAAAACATATTTGCAAAGATTCATGGTCTTTTCTTGAGGTTATCAATACTTTAAAGTACAAAGCTCCTCATTAGCACTCTTCAAGAAAAATCTTGATGACTGGATGGGAAATAGGAAATTCACCCCGGGGATCATGTTTGTGGCTCTGCTCGAAAGGGGAACCGCTTTAAACCTGGTCTCTGTTACAGCACAAATGTTGATGTTCTCCATTTTGAGGAGTGCTTCCAGCGAGTGCATGTTGAGATTTAGTCTTCTAGCATTGAGCAGCATGACTCTCAGATTGCATTTATTTACAAGCTGTTATGGTGGTAATTTGGCCTTTGGAACACTGTCTAAAAAAGGCACTATAGGGGTGGCAAGAGCCTTAGCCTGTACCCAGAAACCCAGGGGTGAAAGATACAGGCCATCCCTGGCAAAGCATCGAGGTCTGTCAATCATGTCATCCCAAGCAGACAGATACTGGATCCCCTTAGAATGACACCAAAAACATAGACAATTGTTGAAGTCAATCATTTTTTGTTTGTACTGAGGTATCATTCTGGGTGATGGTAGGATACTGCTCAGAGCTAGTGTCATACCTACCTGGGCCACATAATCCAAGACCTCCACCATGTCTCTTTTTATGTAGGCCAGGGAGGTGCGTCTCAGGTCATTCCCACACACATGGACAATGACAGAGTCATACTTGCACTTGTTGTGGAGTGACCTGAGTGCATGTTATGTGTCAGATTCTGGCACCTGATAGACAGCGGACTGTTACTTCTCCTTATTCAACCTAGTGAGTGGGACATCTGTGTGCCTCACTATTGAGTCACCTATGATTATTGTATTGGGCAAGGTATTTAGCCTTAGGGGTTTAGGTTGAGAGGCAAACTGAGGAGGAGAGCTACGTGCCCTGCAGTTTGTGCTGTGTTGTGGTGGTCAAGTGCGTTTCTGTCTTGGAGGTCTTTACTGTTTGGTAAATTTCTATTGAGAGCCTCCTCGAAGGTGGGAGTGTGGTTTGTGTTTTTATGCGAGAGCTGTAAAAGCGGGTGTACTGGAGGGCTATGTGTTCCATGTGGTGTGGTGCAGGTGTTGACCTTCTCTTGACCAGCTAGTCCAGTCTTGGCTGGAGAGTGCATAGCTTCTAATTTGGTGATATAAGTGCATCTCTCAGAAGTCTGAGTGTTGGGAGGTAAGAGGAGAGGGTTGCCTGTATACACATGGCAGTTGCTGCACTGCCTCAGAATGCCCAAGTGCACCACCAGGTTAATAGGAGAAAGCACAAGGAACTGCCCTTTAATCATCCCAGGAGGGGTGGTCATAACTACTAAGTACTGGAGCTATTTCCGTGAAGAACGACTACAGCTGATGGCACTTAAGTGTGCTACAATAATTGCTACAAAAACCTGTTGAAGTGCAATGTGATTAGGCTATTTGAAGTGCAAGAGAGAAAGAACTAGCAAGATCTAAGGGAAAAACTGAAGAGCAGACTTTCTGTCGGCAGTAATAGTTTGTCTCAGCTCGCGCTGCAGTGCGGAGCTTAAACATGCACAAAGCCGTGCAAATGAGGGCATTTAAACCAGAAAGTTGAAAGTGATGGCAAAACTGCCCAAACGGCCAATAAACTACAATTTCTGGGCCAGCAACCACTCCTCTTGTGGTAGATAGGCTACCTAGTACTTACCACTCCCACTGATAAACTAGAAGGTTTCCCTCCAACACAGAAAGGCGTGGGGGCTCAGAAGCTTACAAACAGTCCTGAATACAGCAAATCTGTATCTGGACTAGACTAGTTACAGGAAAGGTGAGAAACAAGTGCAAACTCTGGCTTTTAAACCAGAAAGTTGAAAGGAATGGAAAAACTGCACAAACGGTCAATAAACTACAATTTCTGGGCCAGAAATCACTCCTCTTCTGGTAGATAGGCTACCTAGTACTTACCACTCCCACTAATAACCTAGAAAGTTTCCCGCCAACACAGAAAGCCATGGGAGGGGTCAGAAGCTTACAAACAGTATCTGGACTAGGCTAGTTACAGGAAAAGCAGGAAAGAAGCTTAGAACTTTTTTTTTATAGAAAAGCAGCTAAAACAGAAGTAAATACAATTCAAATGCAGTGCAAGCTAGCACACTAAATGCAATTAAATTAAAAAATAACTAAAAACAAGTGCAGAAAGCAGTAAATTACGAAAAACTCAAGATGGAGGCAGTTAGAGTATCAGAAAACAATGCCAGAAAAATATATAAATAATTCACTCAAGCAAAATTTAAGACAGTGCAGAACTCTGAACGGTTAAAAGTGCCAAAAAATATACTGATCAGCTCAATATTTCCAGATTGCTTGAGAAGCACACTCAGTCAGAACACAAGGAGATTCTAGCAAAGTTTTTTTTTTTTGTGAAGTGGATATGGAGAAAGGAGGAACAGAAGATAATTCAAGGTTAAGAAATGAAGTGGGTTGGCCTTCTTATATATTCTCTCTTTATTAGGTAGAATGAGCTAATGATACTAGACTGGGAGGAGTGTCCCAAATCAAATTTACAGTAGGGTTGGGCAACTGCAAAGCCACCAAGTATAACAACGAGATACCACTAGGGAGGGTGGGAAACTATTTTAGGCAGAAAAGACTACAGACATGTTTATCACAGCAGAAAAACAGCGGTGAGCCAGTAAATTAAAGTTTTAAACAGATAAAGGAGGAAGTAAACTCTAGAGAATGTTTTTAACTGCAAACAAATCAGTTATATGATACACTTCTTGGCAGGAAATCAGAACAAACAAACAGATGCTTAACAAATGGAGAAAATTTCCAGTTAATACCTTTCACACAGTGAAACTGGCTAAAAAAGCTTTACAAACAGTGCGACAGTAAAAACCTTATTTATCAGGCCGTGTAAGGCACACAATTTTATTTCAACCATGCAGATTAGTTTATAGCAATAAATACAGTATAAAGTATGCAGCAGACAATAAAAAGTGCTATAAATGGCTAGAATATGCAATAACCAGTAATAAATAAGCAAAAAACAGGATACTTATTGTTATATATCACAGATCAGAGTTGTGGTCAGTGCCCCTCCTCTGCTCAGCTCAGTGCGTATAGACAGAAATCCTCTCAAAGTTAGGGCTTAAATACCAGGATGTACAACCTGAAACAACTTAAAAAAGCTCAAATGAACCAATGAGTGCTTACTCCAAGCCGTAGACCAGCCAACCTCTACCAACCAGCAGCCAATCAACATCAACACTATCCATCACTCTGGAATCACAGATAAACTTACTAAGCTGGGCATTAATACCTATGTCACTTGATGGGTTGCAAACTGGCTCATTGACAGAACACAAACTGTAAAAGCAGCTGACTCTAAATGCAGCTCCAGACAAGTGACAAGTGGTGTACTGCAGGTTTCTGTCCTGGGACCACTCTTGTTTGGCATCTACTTCTCTGAAGTACAGGCCAACACTAAGGGACTCTGGCCTACAAAGTTCACAGATGACTGCAAGCTGGGAGCCATTACTGAATCCCCCAATGATGTGGATATACTACAAAAGGGCCTTACCGAAACAGATGCCTGGTGCTAGAGCCATGGGCTCAAGCTAAATGCTAAAAAATGTATACTTGTCCTCTTTGGAAAAAAACACGTATCTGTAAACTATGACATAGGTGGCAGTACACTAAACATCGAAAATGTGATAAGAGACCTAGGGACACAGGTGGCCAGTCGTCTTACCTTTGATAACCACATAGCCACAACAGTTAGAAAATCTTTCTAAGTGGCACACCTCATCACTAAGGGCTTTTCATACAGAAAAAAGGAGGTCATTGTCCCTCTGTACTCATCCCTCATTAGACCCATTATAGAATACAATGCCCAGTTTGGTACGTACCTCACAAGACATCTGCAACAACTAGAAAGGCCGCAGAAATACCTCATAAAAAGAATCACAGGCCTAAAGCTGATGCCTTACACTGACCTTCTAAAGAAACTCCAGCTATACTCTGTCGCATATTGCCTACTCAGAGGCAATCTCTGCCTAACTAACAAGGCCATGTCAAACCCAGAGTTGCTGGACATGCTACACTTAAAGAAATCCCAATCCCTCTGAGCCACACGCTCCAGGGATGGAATCCCTCTGAGCCACATGCTCCAGGGATCTTAACCTTGTCATCACAATGAACAGAACATGCCGGAGGGATAGGTTCCTTGCATACAGACTCCCCATACTCTGGAATAGGCTGCCTATACATGTCAGACAGAGAGCTTCAATGGCCCTCTTCAAGAGGAACCTTGACGATTGGACGGGAGACAGGAAATTCACCCCAGGGATCACATCAGTAGCCCTGCTAGACAGGGGTCCAGGAAAGTAAATATTTGTGGTAAGCAATAGCCAGGGAATTGTTATGGCTAGGCTTGTATAGGCCCTAGGGCCAAGAGCCTAGTACCTGCCTACGAACATATGAACAACGATTACTCTCAATAAAGAAGAAAGGCTTCTGCTAAGCCAAGATGGCCTGAAACATGTGCTCAGAACTAACAAACACTGCAAATAAACAACCACGCCACAGAGAAATCAAACCTGAACTGGGTTGTGCCACAACTACTACCTACACTATTTTAGGCAGAAAACACTACAGAAATGTTTATCACTGCAGAAAAACAGCAGTGAGCCACTAAGTGAAAGTTTTAAACAGCTAAAGGAGCAAGGAGACTCTAGAGAATGTTTTTAACTGCAAACAAATCAATTATATGATACACTCCTTGGCAGGAAACCAGAACAAACAAATATTTCCAGTTAATACCTTTCATGCAGTGAAACTGGTTAAAAAAAGCTTTACAAACAGTGTGACAATTAAAACCTTATTTATCAGGCCCTGTATGGCAGACAATTTTAGTACAACTGTGCAGATTACTTTATAGCAATAAAATACAGTAAAAAGTATGCAGCAAACAACAAAAAGTGCTATAAATGGCTACAATAAACAATAACTAGTAAAAATAAGCAAAACAAAAACAGGATACTTATTGTTATATATCACCGATCACATTTGTGGTCAGTGCCCCTCCTCCGCTCAGCTCAGCGTGTATAGATTTTAATGTAACAAACCTTTCTGTGGCCTTACACAAACACTCATTAATTTAAGTTTTTCTGTCTGAATGAGGTGTATATATTATTAGGGTTTTATGTCAGTATAAACTACAGTTCCTGCTGTAGAAAATAATAGCAGGCATGGAAATACTAAAATGTATTAGTCCCATTGTTACAGTTATTTCAAACTGCTCTTTGTTCTTAAAAAAGACAAGGAAGAAGGCCATTATTGTTTGCAGCTGCATGAGAGGAGCAAAACTACACTCAGGTAAGGGAAGGGAAGCAGGGCCAGTAATGTCTATGGTATGCCCATTTGCTGCTGAGGTCATATCAACAAGTGTGTTTCAAAATGAAGTTTTCTCATGAAAATGGAGCATCTTGCTGGTTTATGACAGCTTAAGTAAAAGATGCAATACTATTCCCAAGAAAATAAATAAAACTATCTTAGGCATATACATATACACCTGTTTTGACCGGTTATCACTGCTTTCATATTCCAGATGTTCTCTATTGCTTCTTCCTTTGCTGGGGCCATCTCAGTTCAGGAGAAACCCTGGACATGTCCTTTTGATGGGTAGTTCTTTGCCCTCCAGAAAGGAAGACTTTTCAGTCCTTGGGCATGTGTCATCTTTGACATGAGGGAAACAAATGATCATACTGCAGCCAGCAGGGGCTTCTATTTAGCCATTCTTCTCTCTGACATGTTGGGTCTGACATCATATGATTTGTGTAATGGTGCTGCCAGGCACTTGCCTTACCAACATAGACGTATCACTCATGCTGCCTGCCCCTGACACATGTCAGTAATGAGGCTTACACAACCCTGGCTTCACCATTAGCACTCCCATTCCTCATGCTTCCACACACTTCCTCAGATCAGAGACAAACAGGTTAAGCCTCATCATTTTTCTCCTCTGCCATAGGTGCTCCAACAAGTGCTGGAACCACAAATCAAACTCAGGTCACCTGGGTCACAGACAGAACTTCATCCCTCTTTGCCAACAGAGCTGGCTAAAGACATACAAAGCTGCCAATGTACAAACAAAGACTTACAGCTACCTGAGTACATTCAAATTTTGCAGATCACCCTAGGTCATGACTATTTTAAGCTCTTTCAGTTCTGCTTTTTGATGAAACAATTGTTTACTCCAGCACCTTGATCATGTTTTGGTTAAAAAAGTCATCTTCATTTGAGGAATTCTGCTACAGAAAACCAGCAAAATAAAATAAAAAATGGTAGTTTAACTCACTGCTAGGATTTGTGTCCCACAATGCAATGAGCAGTCTGCCATTGGCACACCTTCAGTTCTTAACTGTTTTTAATCTCCGTTTTAAAGAAAAGGGCAGTAAGCAAGCAAGAATGTACGACAGGGTGTGTGTTAATGTGTAATTAATGCCCACCCAGAGGTGTTGTGAGGCCCGATGTCGCATGCAGAAGACCTATACACCCCTGGAAGGCCATTAATTACACAGTAACACACACCCTGGAGGGCATTATTGCACTTAGAGAATGGGATCTCTGTAAAACTGTTGCGCTTTACTTACTTATGTATTTTTTTTTAAGTTCTATTTTAAATTTTTAATATATTTTTGATGTAAAATAGTTCCTCCGCCTAATGCTTCATACTTGCTGTAGCATATGTTAATGGTATTGGAGAAAGCATTTTATATCCAAAATATATTAAAAAAAATAAAACAGTACTTAAAAAATACATAAGTAAGTAAAACACAACAAATTTATTTATTTTATTTATTTTTGTTTAACATTTGTTAACCGGGAAAGCCCGACTAGGTTCCACAGATCCTGTTTTCAGAGGAGGCCCGGGGAGAAATGCTCCATTTTACAGACAGCCCATTCTCTAAAGGCTGGCAGAGAAATAATTCTCTCTTCTCTCTCACACACACACATGCTACCAGGGGATCATTGGTTCACTTTTGCACTTCTCTCATTCACTCTCTCTCTCACACACACAGACACACACACACACACACACACACACTCTCTCTCTCTCTGCTTTCATGCACACATTCACTCACACAAGATTGGTCTCACCCTCTTTCTCAATCTCTCACAGTCTCCAGCTCCTACCATACATACATTCAGTCTCACTTTCTGTTGAGCTCTGTCACACGCAGTGTCCTCTGCTTGTCTCGCTCTCTTGATCTCACACACACACACACACACATATGAAAACAGTCTCTGCTTTCATGCACACATTCACTCACATGCAGACAGAAACACACACACACTCGATTGAGCGCTCTCTCTCTTATTCTCATACATGCATACAGTCTCACACACGCTTCATTTTATTTTTTTTATTTTACACTCGCTAAACAGCAAAAGTGCTGCTTAGTGAGTGTAAAATGGTTTGCTCACTCTCACTTTCACTGACATGCATGTATACACTCACGCACATGCATGCATACACACACACACACACACACACACACACCTTTTTTGTCTTCTTTTTTGACATTTTACACTCGCTAAACAGCAGAAAAGCTGCTTAGTGAGTGTAAAATATTGGCGGCTGTTTCATTTTCTGAGTCTGAGCACCACGGCAGCTTGATATGCTGCCGTGAAGGAGCAGACTCATTTTTCTGTGGGCATTACTTATACATTAATACTCTGCTGGACAATGTTTTTTCTACAATCAGGGTACTGATGTACAGTAAGCCCATTCTCTAAATAATATTAATAGTCACAATCTATAATACAATCTATATACATCTTGTTTAACTTATTCAAGTGTCTCATTGAATATCACAACAATAAAAGTCAAGTAAAAGTAAGAATTCCTACAGTACACCATACTGCAAAATATTCAGGTATCTGTAAAACAATTTCATTGAGTTATCATTTTAGACCTGATATGTTGCTACAAATCTAACCAAAATATGTGCAAAAGTTAAAGGAAAGGCTATGTTCTTGTCTCGACAGGTACCAAACAATACATCTCTGAAATTCTAGAGTGCAAGAAACTATTAGAAGGATTTGATTTCTTGTCTTTAATAAACCACCATCGCTATAATACTCAGATAAAAAAGAGCTTTCCAAATAACCGTCTATCAGACTTGTAGAAAAAAAATCTTCTTTCTACACATGCCTTTTCCATTTTTCCCTATCATCACTACTGAATGACTGGACATAAACAGATATTCCCTCTGAAGGGTGTGAGGAGTCAATTCCTTGGGGGCTGATTGATCTCATATTTCTCCTCTTGACATACAGATGTTCTTTGGTTAAACATGTCTAACTGCCAGTTATTACACATGTATGACAGCAATATAGTTATCCAACTTTTATGTTGTTTTGTCTTGCCTACAGCAATTTTATATATATATATATATATATATATATATATATATATATATATATATATATATATATATACATGGACATGCATATATAGCTTGTTTATCAACACCCCTACTCCACCTAAAATGCCAGTTGCAGCATACATAGGTTTGCTACACTGTACAAATAAATATAGTTAAAAAAGCATCTCATCAGATTAAAGCTCAGACTGGCTAGCCATAGAAATACCACACCCAAAAGTCCATAACTACTTCTTTCTTAACAAAAGTAAACAAACTTAGCAACAAAATAATATAATCTATTCCAAAATAATAATAATAATAAACAGTTAATCATCTTAGTTACTTCAACTTTAATGTACTTAGTTTAAGCAACCAAAACCTTTTTGAATGGCTTTTAAGCATTGGCCTAACACAATTAATAACAGAACCCACACAACCAAATACTAAATCAAAAAACACCTAGACCTGGCAATAACAAACATTTCAGACAAAATTTCCAATCCCCAAACACTCCCCCTTCACTCAGTGACCACTGCCCAATCACCTTTACAATTACAAATTCCCCACTAAGCAGATACCTAATAAATTAACCTGTACAACCAAGTCAGACAAAGCCTTCTCCAACTTTCAAAATACCTGTCTGCAATGAACAAAGCAACCGTATTCACCGCTCATACCATTAACATAGCAGACAGCTATCTAAGTAGTGTACTACTCACTGTTCAAAACAAACCAGGCTCCATAAACCTTACCAAAATAACTGGCTTATCAAAAAACTTAAAGATCTACTACAACATAGAGAAGAAACCTGAGAATTATGAAAATAAAGCAATACATCAGAATCAAAGAATGAATTAATCTTCTTATGCAACCTGCCATAAAAAAGCATAAGAAGTCACAAGGCAATTGACGTGCAACATCATCAAACCTCTTTTTCATCAAACCTCTTTTATCAACCAACCAAAAACATTTGAGGCCCAAGTCAAAAAATAACAGCTACCAGTAATAAAAGCTCCACAGCTAAGAAACAAACTACAGCCAACAATCCTTTCACCTTGAATAACTTCTTTTCTGAATTCACTCACCTTCCTCCTTCACCCTCAGTTCCTACAAATGCACCCCCTACCCACCAGAATTTAATCATCATTTTACTTCAAAGCGCTGTCTAAAACAGACACTGAAATCATTATCAACAAAATCCTCAATGACAGCCTCCCCATGCTCAGACAGCCTGCACCCTGGTTCATTAATGCATACAGAGAACATATCCACCTCAAATTAAAACACATCTTTAACTTCTGCTTCGCCAAAACATCTTTCCCAAGTTAACATTTGGAAAAATGCCATCATTAAACCAATACATAAAAAAATTATCCTAAAATATGCACAGAATTCAGGCCAGTCTCCATACTCCTAACTCTGGAAAAAATACTAGAGAAACTAGATTACAACAAACTTGTTACCTACATCTCTTAACCACTCCTGTGCCTCAGTCAGCAAAGCATTTAGCCTAACCACAGCACTACAACAGCAATCCAAACATTCTCTGATAACATCATAATGACTAGAGATAAGGATCAGCTTACAAGAGCTATCTTTATAGACATAACCAAGGCCTTTGACACAGTAACCACCTACCCTTTCACACAGCCCTCTTAAACCATGGCAACAGTCCCAAAGCTTCGCAGTGATTCCAGGGCTCTCTCTCCCACCACAGATTTAGTGCCACAACAGACTCTAATTTCTTGTCCAGAGAAAATCTAGTCAGAGGTGTCCCTCAAGGGTTAGTTCCTTCTCTCTACTCATTTCCATGTACCTCAATACACTTCCCTCAGACTCGGAAATTCCTCACCTCAAGATTTTACAATACGCAAACGATGTGGTTACCCACAGGTCACACATCACTCTCCACAACATTCAAGCCCATATTCATCAAGACCTCCTTGTCCTTGCCAACTGGCTAAATTCCAAAGAACTGATACTAAACTGAAAAAAAGTAAAATCAAGCTGTTCAGCTCCCACCAGAAACTCAAAGCTCAGCCAGCATCACCGTCCTTGAACAAAAAAAAGTCCTAGAAAACATCACATAAGTCAAATATCTTGGACTCTTCCTAGATTAGACATTGAACCTTCAACTTCATATTCAAATGAGAAGAACTAAAATAAATCAGCCCCTTTTATGGGCATGGAGGAGATTACATTTCCTATATAAAGCAAGCAGAGAAGCAATAGGGTAGGCATACTGCTAGCTCAGCTGGAATATATCCTACTTCTAGAAGTCACTTTAAGAAAAACCTCACCAATGTACAAACAACTACTAACCAGAACTGATGCTTTATCTCAGTAGTTCATAGAACTGAGCACCAGTCTTTTGTTCTCAAAAAGGCAAACCAGTTACCAGCTCCACAACGAGCATAAAAGGTACACAGCACCCAACTTTTCAAAATTATTATTACTTGGTACCCCACTTTTTCAACTTTTAAGCCAAAGTCACTTCATGTACCTTGCAGAGTAGTTTAGTATCGGGGCAGAGATCATACAAGCATATACCTCAGATCATATCCAGACCACACACCATGTTCCACGCCACCTTTTTTTCTCTAGGAAAGGAACTGACCACAGTTTCTCAATACTTTGGTAATTCATACCCCTGACCTTAACGGATTCCACCAGTCTTGAAAAGTTAAGGACAAACTTCAAAATACCACCTATATAAAGAAACAGACTGCCACTGCTGCTCCAACATAACCTGATTTAAATCTCCACATCATCTACTAACCCATCTACCATTTCCATGACCATCTTCACCAGCATACTTCTCAACTGTCCAGATTTTCTCAGCATGTTCAGATTTTTGTCTCATATTTTTGGTCTGTTCCTCATAAAATATGTGGTTTTCTGGCAAATCATAGTGGATTGAAGTTACTAAATAATGACATACATTTGAGTTTTAGACTTCAAATCCATCAGAAAATGCATGCTAACACAAATCATGTTACTCTAGCAAATTTCTAAGGTTATAAGTGTAATATTTAAAATCTGTCCCTATTTTGAGGGGGGTCTATATTAGAACATCGAATATTTAACAGTTCAAATCACTAAAGGTCAACCTTTAGTGATTGAACCGTTAAAACATTGAATGTTCAGAAAAAAAATAAACACAACAAAAAAAAAAACTAAATGGTGTGGCAGGGGGCCAAGCTCCCCTGCACCCCCACTACTTAAATATACCAACTCCGGGACCGCACTACATTGAAGTAAATGGAAATCTCCCCTTACGGAGATTTCCGTTTACTTGTTCGTTGTTCTGCAGTTTCGCTATTCTCGTGTCGACAATGTCAGATTCGACATTGTCGGCTTTTGAGAATGTAATATAGACCCATTGTTGGGCTTTTGTCACACACCTATTTTATGTTTTATGCAGATTTCTTGTGCTAAGAGGTTAAGAGGTATGTTCACCAACTTCTATCCCTTATCAGCCTTTTATCCGTAACTGCTACCATCTTCTTTCTCGTTCGTTCACATATACTCCTCCTGTCCCCCACACTTCCTGTCTCATCTAGCAATATGCTTAGTGTTCCTCTCTCTCTCTCTGCATCCCCTAGAGCGTCATTAACTTTCTCAACCTCTTCCTCAACTAACACCCACTCTTCCAGCTCTCACACACTAACAACCTTTCACCCTAACCACTTCACACTTTACTCTCTCGCTCTTTAAAATCAGCACAGCATAGATACTAATTCTCAATAGACCAGTATCCTAACACCTGTAATTCTTTATCTAAAAGCACTGTCCATACAAGTCTTCAGGACCATACCTTTCAATCTCTTACAGCGATAAATCTGGACAAAGCCTAAAATAATGAGAGGACAAAGGCCCCAAAATAGGGACAGGTTTTAAATATTGTTCTTGTAAACTTAGAAAGTTGATAGAATAACAGCATGTCTGTGTCCATGCATTTTCTGAAGGATATGAAGTCTGAAACTGAAATATCTGTCATTATTTAGTGACTTTAATTCTCATTGATTTGCCGGAAAGCCACAAATGTAATGATGAACAGACCAAAAATATAATGCAAAAATCTGGACAGTTAAGAGGTACATTCAAGACTTTTATCAATATCAGCTACTTCTGCTCTATTTCAATGTGTTTCCTTCCCGTGAATGTTAATTGCAATTATCTGTATTGTACAGTGACTGAGAATGCAATGCTTTGCATCTTTACACTATTGTTTTGTTGTATTTACTCCCAGGCTAAGACTGTGGATCAGCACTCTATCACGGTTAGCAAATCTAAATAAATCTAAACAAAGTCACACAAATGTCATATAATGCAGCAGGGTGGGTGTCTGACGTATGTATTCATTTTTGATTTCTAAAGCTCAAGCATACTTGGAAATCTAATATTCCCATGGGCTTTCATATTAAAATCCACCAGACTTTGTGTTAATGTATGGTGGAGGTGAGCTGGCCAGTTATGCTGTGTGTCCTTTCTCCTAGTAACATATTATTTTCTAAGCTATGCCAAAAGCACAGATAAGGCCCACACCCAAGCCACCCTCTTTTTCAGGCATTTTGCCTGACTGATGACAGAATATATCTGATCATTTGGCATCCATCTGTGTTTACAGAGAAGAAGCAGGTGCAAGTATAATGAAACAGTCTGTTCCATTTTCCAGGAAAGGTAATGTCAAGGGTTACTGAAATGTACATCTGGATACCTGAAGTGCACGTTAATGTAAAATGTCTTTTCTATTTCAAACTGTTCCAGTCTGCTTAAATTATTCCCTTCTTTACGTCACACAATTGTTGTCCTTCTTTCTTTATTGCCTGCAATGCGTTCACCATTTCTCTTTCACAGATTACTCATTTTTCTTGCCTGCAAACACAGCTCTCAACCTCTGTATCACCAGAATCAGAAAGATAGCCAACAATAATTAGGAACAAACTTCCTAAATGAAGGACCACTGATTTTATAAACTGACAAATTAAGAGGGTTCCAATACATGCATTTTTCCAAGTAAAAGAATGTTGCAATTTTAATGACTGCCCTTATTTGACTATAAACCATAACCTTCAAAAATAATAATAATCACAGAACTTGTAGTAAAATATTATATTCTGAAGTACAGTCAGAGACAGATGAGAGATTATCCCTCTTATCATTTTAACCTCCCCCAAAAAGGTGTGTGTTTGCCTGTATTTACACACACACACACACACACACACACACACACACACACACACACACACACACACACACACACACACACACACACACAAATATAGTGGCAATCATCAAATTGAGAATCCCCCTTTTGTGGAATAGCCTCCCTCTCCACGTAAAGCAGGGTAACTCATTAACCCTTTTTAATTGTAACCTGGATAACTGGATGGTGGGCAGGAAATACACCCCTGGGATTCCACGTGTGTCCCTCATGGACAGTAGCATAGGTTGCTGACTTCTAGGAACATGGGCTAAATTCTTGGCTAGGCTTGTAAAGGCCTCAGGGCCAATAGTCTAGTAACTTCCTATGATCCTATGAGGAAAAAACAACATTGCAAATGTCGACAAGGTTATGTTGTCAAACAACGCTGACATGCTTCTGCATATGTTCCGAGACTATTCTTTGTATCATCTAAGATTCAAAACATATTTTTACACCTCCTGTTAATTATTTACTCAAACTCCAAGATCATACAATCCCCAGGGAAAGGGTATATTCCCCAGTCAAAGTATGTCAAAAAAACAGAGGTCAATTTAAACTTGAATAGTATTTGTATGTAATCCATACATGCTCACACACACACACACACACACACACACACACACACACACACACACACACACACACACACACACATTATCACATATGTAGACAGGTATGCATATAGCCTAGCTAAAGGAATTCTTTATGAATAAAGAAAGCACAAAACATGCTCAAAAAAGTTCACAGAAAATTGCAAGGAATCAACAATGAATGTGCTCCTAATCCTTTTACATTTCAAATAAAAAGGTGAAACCTCATTCTCTACAGTGTCTTTTAACATCACGATAACAGATACTGTATTCACCATATCTCTGCACAATCATTAAGTGTCCAAGATCCCAGTGAGCAGTCTAACAGCAGATTAGTCAAAGAACAGACATCACAGAGCAACTGTGTGATTAGTACAGCATTACTATTAAATGTTCAAGGTCCCAGTGAGAGTTGTAATAGCAGCATCATGCAGATCAGTCAGTCCCATAGCAGCTCTTTGTGATTAGTACAACATTGGACAGCATTCTGTTGTTGTTGTTGTTGTGTCCTTTGGCTTATCCCGGACAGGGGTCGCCACAGCGGAACTCTGGTCCGCTAAAGTTTGGTAGTGGAGTTTTACGTGCCGAGTTACCAGCCCTGACGCACAACCTTCAACGAAGGCCCGCCCATTCACGCATACCTCCACACAGAAGACGCTCTAGCTGAGAATCGAACGGGACAACGTCTTTCTGTGAGGCAACAATGCTGCCGCAGCACCACTACCGCGGGTTCATTGGACAGCATTCTGTAAAATACATAATTCATATGTGGGTTTACAAGAAATGACATATGGGATTCCAGTGATAACTCTATATAGAAATGGAAATAAAAAAATATGTTTATGCCATTGTCGTTTAATATGAATACATAAGATGTACTCTTCTAAGTACATTTAATGTTTCAGAGTTGCACTGGAATAAACAGGCCAACAGCCTCATGAGGGGCTAGCAAGGAGCCTGCTACTACTAAAGCCCGGGTCATGTAATCCATTATACAATAACAGCTCATTACTATTAAAATATAAGCATGCTGATTGGACAGCCCAACCAGTTTGTGCACATTATAAATCAAGCGTATACCAATAAAAACAAAGTCTGCTTGCTGAAGTGCCATTCAGAGGCCAAACTTTTCAACTGGCATATACTGGAGGACACACTAAAATATGAGAAAAATCAGGTACGTTTTGCATAAATTAAAACAGAAACATACCTGATTTTCGTCATATTTTTGCACTGTTCCTGTAAATATCTATTTTTAAGTTAAAAAATGAAAGCATTAAACAGCAATGGAGATTCTGTTTTCTCTGTTGCTCCTCCTCATTGATGTACTCTGCAAGCGCAACCTTTACGAGTGGATGGGAAACCACAAATTTATCCCATGCTTTCCACCTATGTCCCTCAATGACAGGGGCAGCAGGTGCTGACTGAGGTTTCTTTTTTGGGGATAATCTCTTGGCTGGGCTTGTAAGGGCCCCAGGGCCATTACCCTAGTTCTTCTATGATCCTATGATCCATACGCATATGCAGTACATCAGAACAGCAAAGACAACATGGAAGAACACAGAAGTCCCCTTATGCAATCACATTGTTTAAGAAAGGTAAGTAATTTCTTTCTTAAATAATGTTACTGTATAAAGGCAATAATCCCCTCCTGTTTGTAGATATATAAGGATTTACACATGGATTATCACTTTAATACCCACCCTTTCATCAACCAGTAATTTGAATATTATAACATTTAATGTTTTTTACTTCTTAATGGAAACTGCTACTTCTCATTTTACTTTCAGTACTCAAGTACTGAAGTGGGCGTATTAGTACAACACCTATTCTTCAGCCAACATAACTTTTAGAATTAAGCACTCATGATTTCATACACATATTCCCCAATCTATCACATCAGTAAGCTACATCTTCAGTTAGTTCCAGCTGTGGGGGGTGAGGGTGCCAGCCCCCATTAACGCCACCCAGATAGTGCTAAAGTGGGAGGTGGGATTTGGAATCAGGGTGAGCACCAGTCTCAATACACCTACATTCCTGTCGGTGTCACCCAAGCAGTGAGCCAAGCTGCCTCCTTCCTCCAGGACCCTCCAGCACCTATACCATTAGTCGGACATGGTCATCTGGGGTGTAGACAGGACTTATCCTCCTGCAACACAAAGTCGGTGATACAAAAGTAATTTTTATATGCAGCAACAAAGACAACATAGATGCATATTGTAAGTAGTCTTGAAAAATGTAAGATTAAACAGTGATTGTACAGTTATAACAATATTAAATACCACCTCTTTTAAGTTAATGTCATTGCATAGTGAAGTATTGTGTTAAATGTTTACTTATATTACTACTTGCAGTTAGTATTCTATATCAAAACTGAAGGTCAATTTTATTTGTATGACAAAAATATGTGTAGTAGGAGATCAAGACCAAGGTAGAACTTTTTTTTTGAAAGGACTGTTGGTGGTGGATGTAAGGTCTAGGCAGAACAGAAAGTCAGAGGAAATTATTAACTTAGTTTCTGTGAATGTGAGTATGAAGGGATGGATGGTTGCAAGGTCAGTGAAGGAGAGAGAGAGAAACACAGAAGGAATTATTTGGTTATTTCCTGTAGTTGAGTAATTTAACATAGCCATAGTGGGCTTAGTAAATATTGTTGTTTAACTGTGTTATCAAAGTTGTGTGTAACTGCCATACCAGGTAGTTACTAGATATTTCTTAAGATTGTCTAAACATTTTTTAGAATTCCATAGAAGCATTACCATTTTTACAATAGTGGCAAGACAATGTTCTCCTTATTGAGCACAGATGGAGAAACTATCAGATATTCTGCCAGCTTTACTTCTTAAAGTTTCTAGTATTTAATTTCTGACAACTAAATGTACAGCAGGATTGATGAGGCCTTCCTCACTAGCAGAAATTTCTGCCAGCTAATGTTAAAGAAAACATATTCTGCATCATCAGGCCTGTCCAGCTAATGGGGACTTGCAAACAAAATGCTGTGCCTTCAGTGTTCACATACTGCATCAGTAACCCATAAAAATGAAAAAGGGAAAATGTGTTGTACAGCTGTATCCAAAAACTTAAGACATTGTAAGTATAAGATTTAGTTCAACAGTGTAGAAAATGAGAATAAAGAGTATTAGTGTACAATTTTGGATATGTGGTGCAGGAAATGTAAAACTGAAGCTTGAAGCTTTATCATTCATTCAGATGGCACCTTCAGGGAAATTAAGGATCCGTTGCCCCCAATGTGGCAACATAGATACAGTATGTCATAAACATCTGGCCCTACGGCGCAGAAAACCAAAAATATAATGTCGGTACTTTTAAACGTAAATAGAAATTAAACAAATGACAAAACCAAAGCAACATAATGTGATTTTTTTTTTTATCGTATGAGCAAACAAGATAAACCTTCATAGTTTCATACATTACTGCAAGTATACAAATAAGTACAAAAAAAAAAAAGATAACAACTAGCAAACTCACTCTGCATTAACAAAACACAGTACAGTTAAACTATCGACCCAGCCATTATATTTCTGCAACAGACAATATAGTTTCCAGATCTGACAGAGTTTGGTTTTAACTTGTAGAAGGACTTTAGAAGAACATGGTTATTTCTGCAACAGACAATATAGTTTCCAGATCTGACAGAGTTTGGTTTTAACTTGTAGAAGGACTTTAGAAGAACATGGTTATTTCTGCAACAGACAATATAGTTTCCAGATCTGACAGAGTTTGGTTTTAACTTGTGGAAGGACTTTAGAAGAACATGGTTAAAACTGGTATCCCACTGTAACTAAAACAGTTTAAAATGCAATATTAAATGGCAAAAATGATACTCTGCTGCCTGGGAGGTAGTAATAAAAACATCTGTCTTGCAAGATGCCATCAGGCAGCCATTATAAAAATGGTTCTAATATTTTGTAGCTCATTCAGTGTTTTAATGGCAGAAGTAACAGCAAGACATGAGTAGATTTTTATGTTATGAATACACAGCAGACTGTTCCAGAGATGCATACTCTGTGTGAGATTTAAGCACCTAGCACACCAACATCGGAGCAGCGAGTAGATTTTTGACTTGAGTGCAGATCGGATCAGCCAGTGAGCAGATGTTTGAAATTATCGGAGCAGTGAGTAGATTTTTGACATGAGCATAGATCAGATCAGCCAAACAGTAGATGTTTGAAATGATCTGAGCATCAAGTAGATGTTGTGTGTGTGTGTGTGTGTGTGTGTGTGTGTGTGTGTGTGTGTGTGTGTGTGTTAATACTCAGCAGAGCAGTTCCAACCATGAGTAGATTTTTGACATGAGTGGAGATCGGAGCAGTGAGTATATTTTGTGTGTGTATGGCGCTTTCTAGTTAACTGACTCTACTCAGAGTGAAGCCCTGATCTTATTATTGGAAAATGAGTTCCTTAAACCTCCACACCAACTGCTAGGGCTACTTTAATTTTCTTTCATTTTTTGATTGATTGTTTTTGTAAAGCACTGAGGATTACAATGTCAGTCACAGAGTTTCATGGTTGTATTGCTCAGTGTCAGTGGTGTAACAGAAAGCATATTTGCTTTTAGTGCAAAAGGGTATGGGTTCTCTTTCCACAAAGGTAGATTGACTTTTGACACACACAATTTTTTTTTAATCTAACAGTCAATTTATTCTTCAAGGGCAGCATCCACTGAATTTGTAGATGAAACACTGAAATGCAAAGTTGTTTGCCAACTGCAGCCTCTTCATTAGTTACAGTTCTCTTTAATGTGGAATTATTTATGACTTTTACTTCAGCAAAGATTGTGTGTATTGACTGATGCTAGTGAATTATAATGATAAAAGACACCAGATTAAGTAAGCCCGATTTGCCTTTGACAAAACCAGACTGTGTTTGATCCAGTGTCTGAATATTTCCTATGTCTTTATTTATAATATTGATTATTATTCTCAACAAACTACTAACCCATGAACATTATTTTTTGAAGCAGTAAGGGAAAGCTTGTTGTACGTACAGTACTTTTTTCAGATGGAGTGACACTGTTTTCAGATCAGTCGAAAGCTGTCATTAAAGTCTGTAGATTTACATTTGGATAAGAGTTTGATAGTGAGGATTCAGATATCTTAGGTTCATAAGTGTGTACTAGGCTAATGACCACATGGGCTTTTTTAAGCCTAGCCACGCATCCCAAATCGCTGACAGACAAGTGTTGGTACCCTTAATAAGCTTAAGCATGGACTTAGGAGATGAAATATTTACAAGCTACCTGTGTCTATTAGAGATGTATGTGCCAAACCAGGGATGAATTTCCCGTTCTCCATCCAACTGTCCAAGTTACACTTGAATTGGGTTAGGGAGGAACTCTGCTTCATATGGATGGGGAACATGGTCCAGAGAAGGGGTATCCTCTGTGATACATATCTCTCTCTCTCCATCAGGTCCTATTTATATCTATTCATGGGTTTAACTCATTAACACCCAAGTGGTGGGGAATATCACACCTCTAGCAACCTACACACATCTTGCATTCCAGAGTATTTTCTGAAAAATAAACTTAAAAATGATAAGATAAACAGAAGTAAATAGTTTGGGAACAATAAAATCTACTAAAATTGTACAAATTGCTATGTTATTAGTAAGAAGTATTCTTTGCAGTGATAACTGTCAGTGTATTCATCATCTTTCCATAGATACTTAATATAATAGACACAAACCCAAAAATTATATTTTTTGCTAACTTTCACAATTTATCATATAACCTATACATATACTGTTAGAACATATTTGTTAAATAGACACACTTCCACATGACAACAAGAAATTCCTCTATGAGTGCATCTTTACTGAGATACTTACAGAAATATTAAAATTTATGTTTAATTATATAATTAGCAGAATAAATAACACTATTTCTCAAGATGTGCAATGCACACTGCAAATTTAAAGACAATTTTCTTTTGACAACATATAAGGTTTCACCAGATGTCATGCAACTGTTTGCAAGTTACTTGTTTTTTGAAGTATGGAAATAATGTTTATTTTTCATAATTACTAACAAACAACTACCAATATATCAGGTATAGTGTGATATAAAAGGAAACTGACAATTATTTTTTCTGTCTCCCTCCATGGCATACCACACCATAACCCTCAATAACATATACGACTTTCAGGTATGAAAATATGAATAATAAGTGATGAACAGTGATTAATTTCTCTACTACAGTATGTCCTAGATTAACAATCTTGGTGCCATTTCCTTGCACTTTCTAATACTGACTATTTTTAGCTGGTAAGTCACTTAGTAAATGAAGCCAGACCCAAAAAGGTTTCTGGATGCCATAAGGAGCTATGGGTGTGAATTGGAAGTATTCAAAAAGGGGCTGTAGGCTTGAATGAGTTAAGTCTTTAGAACAGATAATTCTGGTGCTGTTTGTTTTGTGGATATGCAGGAGGTCCTTCAGGGTGGGCTCTGACAATGCCTTGTATGACAGGCATAGATCTCCTGTCAACAGCCGGTAGGAGACAAAATACAGGGATAGGACTTTGGGGCAGACTACACAGGACATGTTACACTTGCATTCTTTTATTAAGGAACCCCTGTGGATGTTCCAATTGTTAGATGTGCCTAGATTGGTGAATATCAAAGGGAGTACTGTACTCAATGATAGGTCTGATGAATGCTGAACACTGTGGAGCAAAGATCTCCTTGTACCTATATGCCGTACCTTTGTCTGTAAGTTGCACAACACAGAATGATTTCCTCACTACTGTAGAAACATGATGTTCAAAGGCTAGATTACTGTCTATGTATGTCCCCAAGTCCATGACTACTGGGTCTACTTTTAGGGGTGTATTCTCAATATGATAGTTACCATAGGTGGATGACTTCCCATAGGACATTATTCTGCATTTCTTGGCATATAGTTTAGTCCATGGTGCTGACACAAATTATTTGTCTGTGGCAGCCCTTCCTGGAGAAAGTACAGTTGTGTAAAATCTTACCATAACAGTAGATGTCCTTATTTTCACTGTTGCAACAATCTTTACCTAAAGGTTCTCCTGCCAAGAATAGCCCACTGTCCAGCAAATATACCAAAGTCTTTAGATCGTAAAGGCACTGCATATCACACCTATGCTCCCTGTGTAAGGTGTAGAGCATAAAGGTGACGTATGGAAGCAAACACTGAGAAATTAAATTCCCTAGGAGGAACAGAATACCCTCAGGGACAATGGAAAACATGTACATCCAGAAGGAAAAATGGGCTGAAAGAAATGGAAATAAGGAGGCCTCAGCTGGGGTGGCATGGGCAACAAAAACACAGGGCAAGAGCTAGAAAAGAGGGGGAAGGAGGGAGGAACCAAATACTGCAGAAGTGAAAAGAAAGACATCTACTGTTATGGCAAGAATTTAGACAACTCTATGTCCTTCTATGTCATTGTTACAGTATTCTTCATCTAAGTGAGACTACAAGAGCTAAGAAGATGACTAGGAAGATGAAGGCACAGAAGAGCCCTCAACAAATTCATGCAGAATAGTCCTGGCAAAACCTGCCCTGGCCCTGCAAATAGCATGCTTAGTGAAAGTATAAACAGAGGACCAAATAGGAGTCTCCAGGATGGAATGGGTGTCCAAACCCTTGAAAAAGGCACCAAAGGAGACAAGTGCCCTAATAGAATGTGCTTTCAAAGACAAAAAAAGACATTTGCCATGAAAAGAATAACAAAAGGAAATGGTTTAGAAATCCAGGAGGATATGATTTGCTTGGAAACTGTCAAAGTTCTGGGATGAAAGGAAACAAAAGCTGCTCAGACTTGCGAATTGCCTTCATTTTATCTAAATAATACTTGAGCTGTCTATGCAGATTCAAGGTACAAAGAACCTTCTCACTGGCAGACTGCAGAGAAGGAAATAAATAAGGAAAGAAGGTGAAAAGTCTGATTAAGGGACAACTCACTGACCATCTGTCTCTGTGAAAAATGAGGAATAGCCATAAGAGCCTGAAGTTCAGACACTCTTTTGGCTGAAGTAAGGGCCAAAAGAAGAACAGTCTTCCAAGTATAATGTTGCAAGGAAGCTGAAGAAGTAGGCTCAAAAGGAGCCGGAGTCATTTTTTGAATACAAAACTGAGGTCCCAAGGAGGATACCTGACATGAAGGATGCCTTTAAGAAAATGCTTGACCTCAAACCGAGAGGCCAGAGGAGGATTTAAGGACAGACAAGCAAACATTGCTGATAGGTGAACTTTAACAGAAGAATATGCCAACCCAGCATGGAGCAGATCATACAAATAAGACAGAACTAGAATTACCTCCACAGAGAGGGGATCATGATGGCAAGAGAGTCACCAGACAGAAAATCTTTTCCATTTGGACATATATTATTTTCTGGTAGTGGGTTTCCTGGCCTCTTGCAGAACCCATAGCATGTCCCCAGAAAAGAGGTGCCTACAAAAAAAAACAAAATGCCATCTGAAGAATAGACAGGTGAGAATGGATAAGAGATCTCTTGTCTTGTGTGAGAATATCCACCTGGTGAGTAAACTGGGTTAACTGCCCCTGGCCAAATGAGAAAAAAGGGGGAACCAATGCTCTCTGGTCTAAAATGGAGTCACCAGCAAGATTTTGGAAGAGCCCTGGCTGATTTTGTGCAGGACTTATGGCAACAGAGGAAGGGGGAGGCATACAGAAACATTCCCTTCCAAGGAAAAGACAGAGTATCCACTTTCCAAGTTAGAGGACTTGGAACTCTGGAACAGAATAGAGGAAGTTGTCTGTTCACAGGGAAAGCAAAAAGATCTACCTGAGGAATACCCCACCAATGGGCTATGTCCAGAAACACATCTCTGTGAAGCATCCATTCGTGAACTTGTGTTTTGGACATGCTCAATGTGTCTGACACTAGATTGTGCTCTGAGGGAATGCACACCACCTAAAGAGTCACTTGATACTTGATAGCTACATCCCAGACCTTAACAGATAACCTGCAAAGGAGACAGGACCTCGTACCCTCCTGCTTGTTGAAGTACCACACCACAGTGGCACTGACTGTGAAGACTTTGAGGGGGGCCGGGATGGAAAACTGAATGCAACACTTGCAGAACCAGGGCTCTCATCTTTTTTTATGTTGATATGGCCTGACCTCTGATGAGGAGGTCAGAAACCCTAGACCTTTAAGGGGCCACAGGACACTCCTCACCCTAAGTCTGAGGGGTTCATGAACAGTTTCTGAGAAGGAATCAGAGCCTGGAAGAGAAGCCTCTGAAATGAGAGAGAATTGATAAATCCATCACTGAAGCTTGAGTTTGAGACAAGGAAGAAAAGGAACAGGGAATCCAGAGGGGTGCCAGTGTTCAAGCCACACTGATTTAAGGTACCACTGAAATTTCTTCATATGGAGCCTAGCAAGAGAGAGCATGGGAATCGTGGAGCTCATGAATCCTAGAGTCCTAAGAAATTCCCTGGCTGTGAGATAGGGCAGACGAAGAAGACATTGGAAAAAGTTGCAAGAGACAGAACCTTGGGAGCAGGAAGAGAGACCAGCATGGGAACACTTGAAAGTCTGCACCAGAGAAAAACATGATCCTGGGAAGGTGTCAGGACTGATTTCTTGAGATGTATGGTGAACTCCAGGCTGTGTAAAAGACAAGTGGTAAACTAAAAGACTACTGGGAGAAAGAGCTTGAATGAGCAGGTCATAACAGATGGGGAAAAATTTGTATCCTCCAAAGCCTGCAAAAAGCAATGACAGGAGTGAGGCATTTGGTGAATACCGTGGGGCAGTAGAATGGTCAAATGGTAAAATGTAAGGAAGAAACAGAGAAACTTGAACATTTCCTGAACAGAGGGTGAATGGGAATGTTAAGGAAGTATTCTAGTTCCTTCTTTTCTCCAAATGATATTTTTACACGCTGCTAATCCTTGTATTTGGCAGACAGAGTTAAGACACTGTAAGACTGCTGTTTAACTTGAAGTAACTTTTTCTGTTATATAAATGGGGCTGAATTCATGAAAGTACCATGATGTGTACACACAGGTATAAACATCTCTGTACCATTCTCTGACCCAGTAAGCACCCTTACATGATCTTGCAAGTTCTCCAACATCAAGACATGAAGCACCTTAAAGGGCTGGACCCACAACCATGCTGAATGCTAAGAGGAATATGCTAATTAGCCATGTGGTCTCTCCTCAGAAATGCATCTAGGAAAGCATCTACATAGCGGAGTGATTCAAGAAAGCATTCAGCCATATAGATAAGCACAGCCATCCCCACAAGACTGTGGTAGTAAACACGGCCAAAAGACCATGTTATACCACTAAACACAAATGTGGTGGGAAGGAATCACTAGACAACAGGGTTTACTTTTAAAATGCCATAACAAGATAGACAGCAAAATGGGGATCATGGGTAGGGGGATGCATCAGACCACCAGGGATTCATCTTTAAAGTATCTCAACAGCATCAACGTTACTGGGACTTGTGGGGGGGGGGGTACCACTGGACAAAAGGGAATACTTTAAGTGATGGCACCAATGTTACTATGGGGATCAGGGGTGGGGGGATGCACTACTCTGCAAAATGCACTGAGGCAAAGATATCATAATTGGGATTGTGGTTAGGGGGATGCACTACTCTGTAATATGCACTGATGCAAAGATCATAATTGGGATTGTGTTTGGGGGGATGCACTAAACACCAAGGAGTAACTTTAAACTGCCATAATGGGACCAAAATTAGTGCAGGGAGACCACTGGACTACAGGGATAAAGTGAAGTAATGTAATGACAAAGATATGATAAGGAGATTGGAGGGAGGATACATTTTGATAGCCAGCACTACTATCTGGAAACATCTAGCAACTATCGACCAATCTCCCACTTCCAACTTATACAACTCCAACTCATCTTACACATAATTTATTTCAACTTCAAGACAAACTGTCTCTCTTAAATAGTGCCTTTTCAAAAACAATAACTCTTCCCTTCACAGGCTAACCAATGAACTGAAAACTCTGTTCAAACTTAGCAATAATGAGTGGCACTGTGTAAGGGTGCTTGCTGAGTCAGACTATGGATACCAGGGATGATTCTGTAAAGTGATAGACTGGGACCAACTTCATAATGAAGATCAGGGGTGGGGTAATACAGTAGGTCACCAGGGCCTTATACGTATTGACATAATGGTACTAAGGTATTATGGAGGTGGGGGCCACCAGAGATAGATAAGGTAGGCACAGGTGCAGGGACTGTGTTTTGGGTGTACTTGTTTGAGAGAGTGACTGGGGGAGGGAATGCCATTGTCTACACAAGCAGCAGGTTACAACCATGAAGTGCAGATTAGCCATGACTTGACCTTCACAGCAAATCATGAGACGTGTAAATTAGCCAATAATGAGGTCTTCCCTCATCACAGCTAGTATGTTTCTGAATCAAAAATGAGCATGTCACTGCATAAAGGGCTTTCTAGCACAAATCATACTTGAATGAATTCCAAGGCTGGTAATGTTTGGAGTTTTAAGAGAACAAACTGTTTACTGGTGTGGGCATATGCAAAGATTATGCCCTGCATTGTAGTAAATAGTTAAGTTAGCAGTAGGACACAGTTTATATATACAGTAAAACCAGTTAAATAGATCAGACATACTCAAACGCTAGTCCAAGAACTGTTCCATTTTCTATGACATAGGAATACTGTCAGGCTCTGCAGAAGTTGAAGTAGGCTGAGCACAAATTCTGTAATGGGGACATTATATAAAAAATGTTAAAGTTTGTACATTTAATTACTGAAATACATGGTAGTCTCTCTGGAAAAAATACTCTTTCATTTTAATAATGTACAACATAATTAATACTGGAAATTCATATACATTACATAATCTGAATCTTCATCCTAATGAAAGGAAGATAGTAAGGGGAGATCAGCAAAAATGCTGGGTTCACTGTTCTTTCCAGAAGTAACACTGACCCATCTAACTCTTTGGAGAAAATCCAAGTCAAGGATACTACCCCACTGGAAACAGTCATCTCTCTTTTAAGCCTGAACAGAGTTTTCAGTTTATTGGTTAACTGGGGGGAGGGGGTTGTTGTATTTGAAAAGGCCTTTACTGCTCTATGACAGCACTATGTTTATTTACAGATGAGATTCTTCTCAACATGGATGAAAAAAAACTTTCAGGAGCACTACTGAATGACCTTACCAAAGCTTTTGATCTTAATGACAATCCCTTCCTGCTTCACTCCCTCCAAGAGTTAGCCCCAACCCTGTCACCTGGTTGCAAGATTTCTTAAAAAAATAGATATTTCAGAGTTGAAATTGGTTCATCCCAATCATCCCCAGAATCCCTTATCAAAGGAGTGCCCCACGGATACATACTCACTCTACTATTGTTTTTAATCTTTATTAACAACCTACCCTGTGAGCTCACTAACCTTCCTGTCACTCTTCATGCTGATGACATGGTTATTCTTTGATCCAATCCTTCACGTTCAGCTATTTAAACCCAGCTTCAGTCTGACCACCATTTCATTAATTCTTGGCTAAACAACCACAAGCTACTCCTACACTGCACCAAAACAAAAAGTATTTTGGATACCTCACAAAAAATGTAACCTCTAAAAATCTCAACATCACAGATTCAATGATACCCCAAAAGAAACAAATGAATCCTTTGATTACCTAGAGATGACTAAAAGTAGCAGTACAGAAAATAGGCAAGAGGAGGCTAGAATTTTCTGCCGAAAACTGGCACAGGAACCAAGGTATTGTGAGCAAATAACTAGATAGGGAAAGGTAACAGAGTGGGGTAAGGCCAAGAAAAGGTTTGGACTGGAGGTTAGAAATTGCTTTCCCTATCAGGGACTGATATCAAAGTAAATACAAAGAGAAGGGGACAAGCAAATCTTAAGAGAAGAGCCTGCTTTGGTGGAGTTTTTAGTTGAATCTAGAAAAGAAGCTGCTGTTTAAAAAGGGATAATTAGCAGGGACAGGGCATATAAAATATTGCACAATAACTATAAGAATCAATTGGAAGATGCTGAAAAAGATTGGGAAGAGAGAATGGAAAATCAATTTACAAGGGAACAATGGGAGAACATATTTATGGCTCACAAGTATGCAATGAAGTCCAGAAGGTTTAGGATTTTTGCTTGTAAGTAGTGTTTGTTTAGCTGTTTTATACCTCAAGCAGACTTCAGAGAAGTTCTCCTCAGGAAGATATAGCAAATGTTAGAGAAGTCATTAGGGAAGATAGAGATAACTGGGGACATATGTTTTGGGAGTGTAATAAGTTGGCACGCGTTTAAAAAAATTCCCTATAGAGTACTATGTCAGAATTACTGAGGGAGAAAATCGCTGTAAGTAAATGATTTATTTGAGCTTGGAAATGGATCTGAATTGCTTAGTCATTGTAAGGCATTATGAAGTTCAATTCTATTGGCTGCCAAAAAAGTAATTTCTAAAAAAGTGAAATCCAAACTAAACCAACTATTTTTAAATTATTAAAGACATAAAAGAACTGAAAGAGGGATCATTAGAAAAAAGAAGAAGCAAATTACATAGAAACAAATGAAAACTGCAGGAATAATATATGCAGAACAATGTTCACGTGGAGGAGTGATGTGCAAGGGAAGACATGAATTTAGTGATTTATGTAAAGTTAGACTGAAAAACAATTGTTATAAAGAAAGAGAAGATGTAATGCATGATGTGTGTCAATGGAAAAAATGTTAATATGTGTGAGAACATTAGATATTGTTATCTGTGCTAGCATGACTGGCTAAAGTTTTGTAAATAATTGTAAATTACCCTGTGTTACATACGCCAGCATTACTATCTATAATAAGTTTATGTCTTTTGATTATCACTCTGATTTACGCAAGATGTTTGAATGTCAAACAGTGTTCTTCTGGCAGACCAAATGTACATGTTCTTTGTAAAGAAAATTCTGAATGTATGTTATGCCAAAGTCAGCTGACCTAGATGTGCTAGAGCTGAGATAACAGAATCTTCACAACAGCTGTTTATTTACTTTTCAAAGTCTGATATGAGAGAGTAACATTCTCATAGGAGCTTCTTGTTACTTTTAAAAATCTGCTATAAAAGTAGGTTCTGTGTCAGTTAATGTTTAGCAGAGTAGTAATTCAGTTGTTTCCAGAGCTGTTCAGCATTGGTAGCCCAGCTGTTTCTAGCATAGTTCTGAGGGACTGTGTAATTTCAGCTAGGCGACCTCTTGTATAAGCTTTGTTAACCAATAATAATCAGCTGCTTGAAATTGTTACAATTATTACTGCTTGTTTAACATTGTTGCGGTGCTACTTCAACACTAAATTTAAGTCTATACATTTCATCTCTCTAGGTACTTGCCCCTAATCACTATAACCGCGGGAGTCCCAAGTAGTAATCCTGAAGCCAGGAAGAACATTTACTGTGGTGCGAATGCACAAGCTGGTTCCTGACATCAGTCCCAAGATAAAATAAGGGTAAAAATTAATACCCTTCTGACATTAGTGTTTTACCTCATGGAAAGTGCTCATGGGCGGGCAACATAACAGTAATTAAACTCAGCCGGTAGCCTAAGACCGGACAGATAACCCCTAGTCCATAACTGCAGTCAGTTACTAAATTCAGCTTGCTCCTGTGAAAAACTAGAGTGTAAGTCAAACTTTTACCTGTAATTTCACCTAGTACTTAGAAATCTGGCCTTACAAGCATTAACTGTGGGCTTCTATACTTACCTGTAGTAAAAAGCTCCTTATTGGTGTATCCTCGCTCCGCTTGGGCTCGCTCCGCGCCCCACCCTGCCCCCTAATCCCACCCACCCCTGCTATCTCTACATTTATTAGTGCAAAAAAACACACCCCTCTTAGCTCTGAGCCAATCACACCACACCACCAACTTAATATATCTCCTCCCACAACACCTGCTATTAGCATCTCTAGGCAACCACTTCCTGGACCCACCTATCTTATTAGTGAAATCCTCCCCTATATCATGGGGAAAGTAAAGAAACTTATTATCCCACTTATACTTCCACTTATTATTATCCCTTACTATTTATCCAGATACAAAAACCAAAACCTCAAGGGATTTCACTACCCCAAGGGCCAAACTTGTAATCTTAGAAATGCTCTCTCCAAAGAGACTTCTCCTCTTTATTACCCCACAAGAATCCTAAGAACTAATAGCATATATATCACCCAATCTTACCTAAAGGCAACAACCACTAAACATGGACAAAAAAATATTATATAAACTGCTAAGACTCTTAGACCACCTGAAGAAATGTATTACTAAAGATGGTGATATACACCCGAACCCAGGCCCATCTACTAACCCAGACTCTGTCCCACCATCAGTCCAAAGATCAGCCAGCTCCCTTCTTATCTTCCATCTTAATCTAAGAAGCTTAAATAACAAGGTTCACAATTTACATGCTATGTTAGCCACACATCTCCCTGACATTATGTGTCTATCAGAAACATGGCTCAAACCAGCCACAAAAGACAAAGAAATTCTCCCACCTGGGTACAATATCTTAAGGGTTGATCGGGAAAAAAAAAGAGGTGGTGGAATAGCTGTTATGTATAGAAGTACCCTTAATATCATCATGAATCCTATACAACCGCCTAAGGTTGCTAATGCAGAGTTAATTGCCCTAAAACTTTGCATAAATAATCTAAAAAGTATCAATCTTATTGTAATCTATATTCCGCCAGGGAACAACTTAGAAACGCTGGAGTCAACACTAAACTGGTTAGCCTCTAACTACCCTCAGGAAACCATTGTATTAGGGAACGTTAACATTGATTGGACCAAATGTTCCACTGAGACTAATCCCATGCCCATTAATTTATATGGGTTCTCACAAAAAATTGTCTCCCCAACAAGAATTGGTAATACCAACCATAAGGAGAGCATAATTGACTGGATTCTTACTAATAATGGGACACATAAATATACTACAGGGACCCTCCCTAATGACCTTGGCGACCACCTCATCACATTCATAATTAAACATAAATTTACCAACTCAAACCTTCCCATATATAGACTTGTTAGAAATAAAAAGAAATTTGTTCCAACTCTATTCTTAACAGAACTCAAATCCTGTAACTGGTCCAAGCTAAAAACTCTGCCTCTTGAGGAGAGTGTGGCATTCTTTAATGACACATTCCTCAACATTCTGGACTCTCATGCACCTAACCGACATATCAGAACCAAGACACGGATAGCACCCTGGCTAACTACAGAAACCAAATCTAAAATTAAACTTAGAGATAAGGCCTGGGACAAATGGCGAGTTACTAAGACACACCAGGATCGCATTAAATTCCAGCAGCTTAGAAATGAAACGAAAAGAGACAGTACCCTGGACAAAAAGAACTATTTTTGTCACCTCCAAGATAAACACCAGAATAATCCAAAGAAGTTCTGGGCAGGCTTAAATAATCTCCTCCACTCAGGGAAATCGTCTACACCCACCCCAGAGAAACTTATTGGTAAAAATCCAGAAGAAGCAGCAAATATCTTTAACTCCTTCTTCACAGAGACCATTCAGTCACTAGCCAATCAACTAACTCTTCCTTCCTCCCCCTTATTTACTGTTTCTGAGGAATCATCCTTCTCCTTTACTCTTCAGCCAACATCCACCTCTTACATTAGAGCCTTATTGAAGAAACTCAAACCAACCACCCTCTCTGCCGATCGACTCCCAGCTGAATACCTGCAAATAGCAGCAGACGTTATAGCCTACCCTATCTCAAGCCTAATTAACTGAACAATAACAGAGGCCACCATCCCGTCCATATGGAAAATATCCTATGTCATTCCACTTCACAAGGGTGGCTTCCTCCACTGAACCATCGAACTATAGACCCATAGCAATTTTGTCTCCAATAGCCAAAATTATGGAAAGATGCGTTCATAAACAATTACTTCACTATCTTAACCTAAACAATCTTCTGTCCCATACTCAACACGGTTTCAGACCCCACCATAGTACGACCACCGCCCTACTTTCCTTTACTGACTCAGTAAATAAAAACCGTAACAGCAAAAAAATTACTTCTGCACTCTTTCTTGATCTGTCAAAAGCTTTTGACATGGTCAATCACGAGATTCTGCTCCACACCCTAGAAACCTTACACCTTGATAATCCAGCTCTCAGCTGGTTCAAGGCTTACCTCTCTGGTAGACAACAAGCAGTCCAATGGCAAAATAAGCTATCTCACCTGCTGCCTAATACCATAGGAGTTCCTCAGGGCTCCATACTAGGTCCCCTCCTCTTTTCTGTATTCATAAATGAACTTCACATTGTTATCCCTAAAGCCACCTGTATCCAATACGCAGATGACTCCACCCTGATTTGCTCTGCAGTCTCTCTCTCTGATCTACAAGTAGTCACCCAACACTCCTTTACTGCAGTAGAAAAATGGCTCGCAGCACGGAAACTCATCCTAAATCCAAAAAAAACCAAATTACTAATATTTTTTCCCACCTCAGTGCCTCCACCAGTTCAACTTTCTCCACTATCTAATAACAATACCTTCTTCGTCCAATCTATTAATGGTACCAAAATTGAGCCTGATACCAACACTAAACTTTTAGGGGTCATTATTGATAATAAGCTTAGATTTGATATGCATATCAGTCAAACCATAAAGACAGTAAATAAGAAACTTGGATCCTTGTATAGAATTAAAAACTTCTTAACCCCTACTGCCAAACTCACTATTGCACGCACACATCTCCTCTCTACCTTACTGTATGCCTCTCCTGTCGTTTCCTTCCTCAATAAAAATGAGATCAATAAACTCTCTGTTGCCTATAATCACATTGCCAGATTTGTAATAAGTTCTCCTCACAGAACTCATCATTGTCTTAATCTAAGGAAACTCGACTGGCTTGAACTACCCAATCTTCTTAAAATGAACCAACTCACTGAAGCGTTTAAAATAATCAAACAACCTGATAAAACCCCTTCACTGAGTGAAATATTGATTCCCTACTCCAATCTTAGCTGTCTTCACTCCTCAAATAGATTTCTGGTCCAAACCATCAAATCTAACAACTTGGGTGGTGAAGCTCTCTTTGCCAATTCCATAGGGAAGGTTTGGAATTCCCTCCCTAATAACCTAAGACTTTCCACCTCCCTTTGTCAATTTAAAAATAATCTTAAACAATTTTTTAAGTCTCACTGGCTTTGCCCATGTATTAACCCTGATTAACTCTCCTTGACACATACTATACCCACTCCCCTGTACCTACTAGATGCTACTCTTCCTTTTCATAGTTTCAAATAATTATCAACCAACGTCCTTAGCATTCTACCTCCTCTGGTTTCTATAGCAATCAAGCTCCTCCTTGCTTGACTGCATACTATAACAGTAAGGATCCTGTAACAACTTATAGAAATATTATTGCTTTTTGAGTTGTATTTAAATCACACTGTTGGCAAATGTATCTAAACCAAAAAAATATTGTTCCTGTAACTGTGTATTTATCTGTATGTAATTAATGTTGTACTTTTTTCCTCTGTGGAGCTTTTCTCCCCGGGCCTCCGCTGAAAATGGACATGCATCCAGTCGGACTATCCCGGTCAACAAATGTAAAATAAAATAAATAAATAAATAAAAATAGTTGTTCCAGTCACCGAGGACAGACAGCAGCCTAGAGTATGGACATAATTCTGCATCTTACCTTGCAGAAGTAAGAATATAATCTTGCCTTGCTGAGTTATTTAGATTAGACATTCAGGGAACTGCAGTTAGTTTGTCAGAGGTTTTCTAAAATCAATGTGAGATCTGTCGTGCAGTAATATTTTCATATTTCCTGTGCATGAAACCCTGTTGTATGTTGGAATTCGTTATTCAGTATGTACATGTTTTAAACCCCACTATTTATTATTAAATATTTTATACTTCTCATTGTGGATGGTTATGTACTGAATACTTATAATAACTTGAGTGTTTATGCTTATTGTGATAACATCAGGGCCCCTCCAAAAAGCCTTATTGCTTGGGTTACTTGCTATCATTTGTATCAATATCTGTTTTACCCAATTTAATCAAACTCCTCTTTTGAACAGTATTGTGGTATTTGACTGGTGGCAGCCGTTACCTTATAATTTGGACAAGGGAACACAGCAGGTAAATCTGTATCAGTCTTTCCCAAGAGTGTGTGCATGTGTGAATATTGGACATTTAAGAGCGAGTGTGTCAGATACCTAAAACTGGGACATAGTGCTCTGCAGTGGTTAGTGTAGAGACTCATTTGGGGACCTGGAGTGAAGCATATTGTCCATTCCCATGTTTGGCACCTGCTCCTGGTGTACTCTTAGGCGAAATTGTGTATGTCTATCCCTGCTGTTAGTGATGCTCCCTTACCGAAGACAATGGTGAGGACTGACGCTCCTTAGTTACTGCCCTGGGGTAAAGGGGGGGGGTCTATATTAAAATCGCGAAGAGGCATTGCACTGAATGCTTCTTCACCGACACATAAAGACCGAACGTACTAAACTGCGAATGGTCAAAACAGCGATTTCTTTCCCTAGGAAAGAAATGGCTAGTACGAAACACAAAAACACACACACAATTTAAAACATAATTAAGTGGGGGGCCCCCACACCCCCCCCAATGTAAAGGACTGTGCTCCCCACATACCTCCTAACTAAATATACCAACTCTGAGATCGCACTACAGTGGGGTAAAGGGCAATGCTATGGCTCAGGCCATCAGACTTTGCGCTTTATGTGTCTCTGAAGAGGCGTTCTATGGTATGATGATACTGATGATGTATCATATATGTACTAATGATGATGATGAGATGATGATGTGTTTGATTTTAATATAGACCCAAAGAGGGCTTGTCACAATTTTTTTTCTATTAATGTATGTCTAACTCTTAAAGATCATGTTTAAAGGTGCAAAATAACCCTTTGTTTTTGTATAGAAAAAGATAATTTTGCACCCATGCATAAATAAACAGTTTTTAAAGATTACTTCCAAACACGTTAGCCTAAACATAGTGAGCCATGTTTACAGCATTAATATTCATGGCAGGGTAGGAGGTGCTTACGTTACTCTGGGTTCCATCTTTACTTATACTGTATTAGCATAGGTAAGTAACTGTATATTAGTTATGTAATTGCCAAACTGTTAAATTAGCATTTTGGCAAAAAAACTAATCTTTATTTTTTCAATTTGTTAATTTAACCCTTTGGCAATTACATAACTAATTTATAATTCTTTACTGTATGATAACACAACATAATTAGAGCTGGAACCTAGAATGATGTAACCGCACCTGCTCTCCCGTGAATAATAAAGCAATAAACATAGCTCAATACATTTAGTGTTCTACATTCAGAAGCAATGTTTAAAAATTAGTATTTTTCTATAAAGCTGCAAAACATAATTTTATTTCACACACAAAAGTGTTTGTATACATAAAGATGTATTTAAACTTGATCTTTAAGTGATATCTGAATAAAGGTGTTTAAATACAAAAAAAGAAACAATACACTACTACTACTCCTGCTAAATTCAAGAATAAAAGAATGTATCCTCCTTAACATGCATGCATTTGTTGCCACTGTAAAACATTTTTTTATTTCCCTCAAACTCTTGCTACAAAGTCATTTCATTTGACTTTCTATTTTCATTCTTATTCCATTGTTGTGGAATAGTTTTGCAGTTTCTCCAGCTCATATCACAACTTTTTCCTCTGCTGGCCTTTAATGTCAAAACTTTCCCTGAATTTGCCCATTAGCCTTTCCTTTCATTTTTTTTCTTTTCTGTTTACTCTTTCTCCAGTGGATTGATCAAATGTATTGATCACTTTTATCTCCAAGGCTGACATCATTTTCACAAATCTGTATATCATACTTGTTTGATGCAACAAGTTCCACAATCTTTTCAGCAGTCAGTCATCTGTTTATATAAACACATCAGTTTCCCTCTTTTTCATGTCCCACAAAGATACTGCTCTGACTTTACTTCCTTCTTCACTGATTTTTGGGATGACCGAACCAAAATGCTCACATCTTACACAGTTCTCTAAACAATTCTCCTTCTAATGCTCTTCCTACCCACACAATGAAAAAAAAACTGCCATATACTGTTTTCTAAGTTCCCCACAAGAAAAATGTTCTTGTCTGTTTTGAACATATTACAATATATTTGATGTTCCAAGACCTTCAATTGCCATTCCCTGCAAATAAATATCATACTCCCAACTTCCAAACTAAAGTTCACTTCCATCCAAAGTTTACGCAAATTAACTTCTCACACTCTGAAATTTACTCATCTTAGCAATAAACATCATCTGCAGAATGAACATTCCTCCTCCATGTCTGCATGTTTTGTCTTTTATAAAACCGTAAATCTTAAAAAGTGTTGCATCTTTTCATGAAGACTACTGTTTACAAATCTGAAATCAAAGACACACAGTAATGCATCCTTTGCCTCATAATCTCTAAAACAAAATGGCCTGGTGCTCATACTTGACAAATATCTGCATCCGATGAGACAGGCACTTTCCACTGTGAGAATAAAATACTGGAGAGAATGAGATAACCATTTCAAAACTGTCTGTTTTCACTGTGGTAGTCCTTTTTTCTTCTCTCCATCAGGAGAAATGTAGAACTAATCAGAAGATCTAAAGTAATTTGCTCTGTCAGCATAGTATCTAGAAGACAACCTTATGTATGAAGGAAGGGTTTGTTCTTAATGTTATGATGTCCCTATGAAACATAAGACATGGTAGAGTCATCATCAGAGCTTGCAAACCTTTGCCAAAGTCAGAGAAATGAGTAAAACAGTTTTCAAAGTCAAGAACTTCAGTCAGCTTGATAAACTTGCACAAAAGTTGAAAGAGTCCGTTCTGTCAAAACAAAACTGAGATCCTAAGAAGGAGCCATTTATTTTTGAGGTGGACATATGTGCAATACCCCTTTGAAAAATTGATTTGCCTGGAACAAGGAAGTAATGGAGATCTAAAGGCAGACAAACAGAAATGTCCAAAAAAATAAACTTATTAGATGGTTAGGAAAGGACAGATTTGTGCAATTCACACAGATTCTGAAGAACCAGAGGGGCACCCACAATGAATGGGTCCTGTTTCTTCCTGTGGCACTAACCAGAAAATCTCTTCTATTTGGCTAAATAGGATTTTCTGGTGGCATGTTTTCTAGCCTCCTTTAATCTCTGATACACATTCTCGGAGAAAATGCGCCTAAGTGTTATACAAGCAGTCAGCTATAAATTCTGTAAATTGAGGTGGGTTAATAATCCCTTGTCCTGTGTGAGTAGACCCATTCTGTGGGCGAGTCTTGGGGTAACTGTCCTTAGTCATTTTCTTGTCAGGGGAGAACTAATGTTGTCGGGGCTAAGATGGAGTTGCCAATATGACTGACGGAGAGCATTTGTGGATCATTAAAATAAATCTGATTATCAAAGGAAAGGAGAAAAGGCAGATAGGAACATTTTTCTCTCTGAGAAGGAAAAGGCATCAGTCTTCTAAACCTTTCCGCAAAGTGTCATGGAACAGAATTTGTTTAGCTGTCTGCTGAGAATGGAGACGAACAGATCTATATGGGGAGTTCCCCACAGGTGGATAATTTCCCAGATCATCTTTGAGTGTAGCAACCATTCATGAGGGTCTGTCCGTGGATCTGCTCAGTCTGCTGCTAAGTTCTGCTCTGACAGAATGTAAGTAACCCAGAGGGAGAGAATGTGCTGAGTTGCAATTATATCAAGCTATAAGGTGATTATCTAAGTAGGGAAAAATGTGGACTTCATGCATCCTGCAAAACGTTACCAGTGGACCTACACATTTTGTGAATACTTTGAAGCTGTGGAAAGCTCAAAGGGTAAATTAGACAAATGAAAATGCAAACCAGATACAGTAAACATAGAGTCTGAAATACCTGTAAATAGGATAGGCATCTTTTGAGATCCGCAGTCACCAAAAAACAAGGTGTAGGGATTAGTAGAAAAGGAGTCTGAAGGTTGAGAATTTTGAATTTTGGAACTTGTATGAAAAGACTGAAATGAGACAGATCCGGAGGGGTACTACAAATATTCTGGAATACAATACCTTGCTTTGTTAAGAATATGGAACTGGTTCTATTACACCTTGGGAAAACATGATATAGAACAGGTGAGCTTGATTTTGTGGGTATAAAGAAATGTCTAGATTTAAATTCTACAGCCACTTTTATCCATTCTGATCTATTTACAGTACTCAGGAATCTGATGTGACTTGAATCTAGAGGGGAAGGAGAAAATGTGTTTGCTAGATTGTGTGATGGCCAGGGAAGGGAGGGGAGGGGAGAGGAAAGGAGAGGAGGGTTTTTTAGCTGAGTAGGTAGTCATGCACTTTTATTGGTAATGGGTGAAAGTTTGCTCTTCTCCCTTTTTTTCTGTGTATCGCCTTTCCACTTTTTTTTAATATTGCAGTTCATCATTTTTTTCTGAGACTGTTTTTGCTAAAAAAAGGACACTGGACTGGAGGGCTAATTCCTGTTGCATTTTGGTATAGGAGAGTATCCCTTTTTCATCACAGTGTTTTACAACCTCAGCTAAGAAAAAGCCAAATAAAACATCTTTGTCCAAGGCAACACTGAGGATCTGCACCTTTAGATTTTCGGAAAGATTTTGTCATCTCAGCCAAGCATATCTGTATGTAATAGAACCCATGGCAGCTATCCAGTAAACTGCATCAGCTGCATCATATGCACAGTTAAGGGTATGTCTGGTTACTTGAGACAATGATTAAATCATGTTAAGTAGAGAAGATTTTCCTTCAGAAGAGGGTAAATCAGCCACAGTCCTGCTCTTATCTGCAAAGGCTGTTTTCTTTCCATGGCTATCAAAAGCTCTCCCATCTATGTCAGATGAAACTGGGTTAGTAACAGTTAACTGTTTAGAAATGGAGTTTACAAAGAGGTTTAAAAAAGTGGAATTTATAAGTTTGAGGTACTTTATAAAGCCAATCTAGCTTTTAGGGTTCAGGTGGTTGATTATCTGGAGAAGGGCACACAGAAATGAAAGCATCCTCCAGGGAACTAATGACAAGAGGAATGGCCTGACGTTTTGGAGTATCCACCTGAAGGAGTTCAAAGTACTTCTTTTGTTTGTCTGATACTTCTTCTTCCCAGTGGAAGACGTATATCAATCTGGTAACTGTGTCAGCAAAGGATTTATCCTCTACAGGAAAATCAGAGGAAATATTCTCCTTGGTCTGTGAATCCAATGAAGCTGGAGAGGATACCTGGGAATCATAGTCCTACCCCTATTCTACCTCTGACAGGGAGCCATTATCTGAAGGTGATGAGACCTTTTTACTTTTAAAAGTGAAAAAGCAGGAGAAGAACACTGTAGGGACAAGGAAGGGCCCCTTAACCAAATTGTACCACTTTTCCATAGTTTCTTTATCAGATGGGATTCTGTCCAGCCCTTCTGAAGGTGCAATGTAGAAATATCCCTTCTTTTTTTTAAACAAGAAACATCATTATTAAATCATCACTTCTGACATAGGCAATCATGCATTTATATAAATTAAAACAAACCACACAACACAGTCCTAGCTGCAAGCATTTAACATCACAAACCATACTGACACACTCCCAGCTGCAAATGTTATACACCACTTATAATCTAACCAATGATTTTCAGTTAAACATTACATAGCTCATTTAAGTCCTGCCTTCTTTTAAACTTCACTCCTCCCCTGTATGCATTGTCCCCACAATTCCTATTTTTTGCTATGTAGTTTGCTGCTCTTTTCTAAAGATCTCAATTCCATTTTTTTATCTAGGTTACAATATTCACTACTTCTAGTACAGTTGGTTTAGATTTTGACTTCCATTTTCTAGTAATTGCTTTTTTGGCAGCTGCCATAATTAGACACAGCAAGGCATTACCATGTCTAGGCAATTCTGATTCTGTATCATAGCTCAGAAAAATCATTGCTGACATCACACCAATCTGCCCACCCAGCATCTCCGACAGTACATCCCGCAGATAATCCTTAAAGTCTGCCAACTCATTGTACTCCCAGAAAATATGTATCCAATTACCTCTTTCTTCCCTATCACACCTCCAACATTTGCTACCTGAGGAAAAACTCTCTGGAGTCTATTTGGGGTATGAAATATCTATGTAAACATTTCCAAGCAAAAATCCTAAATCTTGTAGATTTTGTTGCATATTTGGGAGGAATACAAATATACCCTCATTGTTTCTTTGTGAATTGCTTATCCAATCTCTCTTCCTAATCCTTTCTAACCTCCACTGATTAATTCTTGAAGCCATCATGTAGTATTTTATATGTCCTACCAATTATTCCTTTTTAATGGCAGCTTCTATTCTAGATTCGACTAAAAACTCTACCAGTGCTGGTCTTTTGTTTAGGACCCCCCGTACTTCTTTCTCTTTGGCTATACTCTGATATTAATCCATGATAGGGAAGACAATCTCTAACCTGCAGTACAAAAAATTCTTGGCATCTTGCCATTCTATCATCTTTCTCTCTCTAGTTATTTGCTTCCAATACCTTGGTTCCCTTGCCAGTTTTCTTCAGTAAGTTCTAGCCCCCTCTTGCCCATTATCTATATTCCTAATAGCAGTTTTTCCTATCTTCACAGTCTCCTTTCACATGTTGGCTTAGTTCTTAGAATACTTTCTGCTACTTTACAGATATAATATTCTATATGACTAATGTTATTCTCCTTAAAGGCCTGCATCCAAAATCCCAGTCTCTCCTTATTTCTTGAGTTTCTTCCCTATTTCATCATCATCCCTTTCCACTTTGAAGTACAGTTTTCTGCATGTGCTATGTACAGGAGCCTTAACCGTGTAGCTCTGAAAAAACACTTCAAATCGGGTAATCCCAATCCTCCCTGTTCTACTGGCAGAATCAGCTTATCCCACTTGACTCTTGTCATCTTCCCCTTCCAGATAAAGTCTTTCAGCTCTTTATTAATTGCTATCCACAACTTCTCTGACTGATAAAAATATGCCTAACCTGTGTATAAGACTAATGAGATTAAAAACATTTTAACTGATTGTACTCTTACTATCTATACCCATATAACAAAGCTTCCATTTTCTCATTTTTGTATTATCTTTTATTTAGTTTCTTCCCACATATCCTTAGTTGCCACACCAGAATAATTTTTAATCTATACGCTGAAATACTTCATTTTATCCTGTCCCCATAAATATGGATAGTGTTGAACTAATTCATATGTGGATACATAACTTACCACTAATGCCTTTGTTTTAGCTTCATTAATTTTGTATGCTGAAAAGATTTGAAACTGTCTCAAAACCTTCCACAGCAGTGTAATGTCTCTTTCTGGTTTTGTCAGGTATAAAATAATATCATCTGCAAATAGAACCAGCTTTTCTTGACTACCATACCAATTATATCCTTAAATTTCTGGGTCCCTTATTTTCTTTGCGAATGGTTCTAAATATAATGCAAATAACAAAGGGAAAAGAGGACACCCCAGCCTGGTTCCTCTGCTCAAGCAGAAATTATACGAGAGGACCCCACCCTCTTTAATTTTCGCCTCCAATCCCTCATATATTCTCCTAATTAACCTTATTTTTTTTCAGGAATATTTTTTTCACGAAATGCAATTGCTTCCATTGCCCTGCTCAGAAAGTCCCAGCTTACTCTGTCAAATGCCTTCTCTGCATCAAGACCCACCAACAACAAGGGTATTTTCTTAAATATTGCTTCCCTCTGGTTCATCAATGTTCTGTTAATGTTTAGAGTTTTCCCTTATTGGCCATAGTCATATGTCTGACCTTCAAGGGCATGTCAGGCTCCAGAGTCATAGCGATGTCCTTTAGAGCAGCACTACAGGGGTGGAGAACATGAGATGGCCCAAGGACTCCAGCAAGGACACAGTGGAATTGTCCATCATAGATCAGGGAAGGCAGGCTGAAGGTGGAACTGCTTTACTCCAGTAACACTATCTAGAATGTTCCTGTCTGCTAGGCGTACCTCACCAGTACATATGGCACTAGAATCTACGAGTTCTGGACTTGTCCTAAGTTTCACTAGTATAATGGATTACAAGTAGTCTTAAATAAGCTATGGCTGGTAGTTTCACCCTTACCTCAAAACTGCTTTTTTATTAGTCTACTGATTTGAGCTGCAGCTAACATATGCACAAGCAGCAGCACCTGTTTTTAATTTTGCTGACTGCCAAGAAGGTAATAATGAAAAGATGGAAAAATTACCTCCCTTATACCACAGGTGGTGCACCTATTAAGGGATGATTATGCAAGGGAGTCTTGATGGCCTAAATGAACCTGAACCTGTGGATGCAGAGTAATTACTTCCTTAGTTCATTAATACCTATGGATCCTCTGAATGTGATGTAAGTGTGCAATTGTGCATGCTGGTTATTTTCATTCTTGTTAACTACCACAATAAAATCTTTAAAAAGTGATATTAGGGAGTGGAGACACTAAACAACTCTCATAAGTATTGCATGTACATGCACATTATTAGTCAAGAAGGCAAGTACCAACAAACCATACTGCTATGCAACTGAAAAAATGATATTCAGTTTATAATAACAAACAGTTAATGAGCAAAATAAAGTACAGGCTCTAGCATACAAACCATATACGCAAAAAGAATGTGAAGAACTAAGATGCAGTCAAGACCACTAAAGCCCCTATCATCATACTGAGATGCACAATGCTGTTATAAAATGGCCAATTAGGTCACTCATAAGCATGAAAACATAACCATAAATCTGCCATAGGTATATAAACATAACACAGATGGGGTACACATCTGAAGGTAATATAGCAGACCAATAGGCATGAAGCTTGACATGGTGCTGCAAGCACAGCATAAATAATATATGGCAAGAGGGCTGCCAGGCTTAAATATATCTCATTGGAGACTGTCACTCTAATGTGCAGTTGTTAATGTAGGATTCCAATAACTGGCATCTAAAAACTGAGGTCGCAATGTCTTTGGAATTTCTCTTTTCCTTGAGATACTGTGATCTTTAAGTTAAAATATGTAAGTAGCAGGAGTATGGGGGCTGCACAGGGTGATACCCCTTGGTAAAAACACATTTACAGTAAATTTTACAGTTTTAGAGTTCAAATGTTGTTGGAAAAGTTGCTCTTTTATGATTACGCTTATGAGTGTCGATCGCAAATAACTTAACTGTAGTACACGTCAATACAACTTCACAGCATACTTTTTTACCACTCCAATACTATTACTTTCTACCACAATCTCATACAATCCTCTCAGCATATTATCTCCCACATATTTTTCTCTAACATCTCATTACACCTCTAAATATCCATTTCACCCTATTCATGAACTTGCTAGACACCTTACCACATCAGTTATACAGCACAAACAAACAAAAAAATATGTTTTCTGTTTTACTTTGAAGTACAGAACTATTGTGTACTTGTAGTGTTTACAAATAATAATTGTTTTTAGGTGTAAACTAAATTGTTATGTATACTTAAACTGTCTGTAAATGGAGCTTTTCTACTCGGGTCTCCACTGAAAATGGGCTCCTGGCCCAGCTGGATTAACACGGTAAACAAATGTCAATAAATAAATAAATAAAAACATTTGTATCCTGGAGCTTCTGACGAAATATGGCCATACAGCATATATATAATATGGTACGGTGATATAATCCCCAAGATATACTCTGCTCCTGCAAAGTGACATCTGACAGACAGGCAAGACACATAATGATGAGCCAAGGAAGGGTATTAATATTTGAACACTGCCATAATCAAACACTGCAATAGGAATTATCAGACTTGTTAAGTCAAAAAGTATGTTTTCAACTTTAATAGTAAGTATTACACAAAAATGTCCCTTAACCTCATAAACTTATGAGATATGTGACTGCTGTGCCTTGTGGGTAAGGAAAAAAACATATTTAATGCCACAGTTCCCTCATGTCACTAAAATAAGTGCTTATTCTCTAAGCAAACAAGAGCACTGAATTAAAAAACAAATATAAAGATGACCCCCACTTTGTCCAAACAAGGTGTGATATTCACCATATATATCACAGGAAGTGATGCACAATAAGCAAACATAAACATGGGGGGGCAGCAGTAGGGATGCTTGAGTAAAGAAGGGGCCTCTGTGGTGGATTTAATTACTAAACTGGTTCAGAAGAAGCAAAGGATGGTAACAAAACCTGGATTTGGAAGTGTGCCACCTACAATGAGATCTATACCAACTTTGTGCTGTCCAGTTCTGCTCCTTGCCAGCTCAGTCAGCAGACGTGATATGATGAACAGCATTTGATTCAGAGTTTTTTCTACTCCTGCAAATCAGAAAATTCTTCATTCATATGTGTCAGCATCTGAAGGAAGAAACTTAGGGATCAAAGGAGTGTTTCTGTATTCCTGCCCTTCCACTGCATCTAGATACCAAGGCCTACAATGCCTATAAAGTTTGCCTGTGCAGCTGAAGAACAGTACACGGTGGCATCATGTATGAAAACACACAGTCAACTACAAAGCACCTGATGTTTCATAAGCACCCCTGGCATTACCAAGGCAGCAATGAACTGTGCTACATGTTCATTCCATGTCTCATCACCAAAACCTGACGATGAACTGAAGGCATGGTGAACTTTGAAAACTACTAAGAGAACATAGCAATCACCATTCAAATAATAAAACCTGATATACAATTAGAATATAAAATACGAGATACTGTAAGATGTGTTATGTACATCATTACTGGAATAGTCACTAATGTGGGTATGCCTTAGGGAAGGTGGATCCTTGTGGGATCTCCTCATATGAAAAATAAAACATGGAATCAGCAAACCTGTTAAGTCAAAAAAGCATTTTGTCAACTTTAACTGTATTACACAAAGTGTAACTTCACCCCACACTCCCACATCTCTAAACGTACCAAACTTGATGCTGCTTAACCTTGGGGATAAGGAGGAAACTTCCTTATTCCCACAATTACCTCTTATCTCTGAGGCTACCTCAGTACAGCAAGACCCAACATCAAAATAAATGCAGCAATCACCTATTCCAATACAACAAAGAATGCCAGAAATGTACATGCAGCACACATCTATATACCATCAATACCAAGAAAATGGGATCCCACTTGTAAGTCTAATTTTTCAACCAACTTAGGAGCAAACAAAAAAATGTCAGAAATTATAACAAATGATTGCACACTTAAATGCAGAAATAAGAAGCCCAAATATACTATGGGTCCTCTGTTTCCAATGTGAAATTAATTTTAATCTTCACAGTCTTGTGAATGACCTAAAAAGGGCAAACAGGCAGATAATTTGGAGCTTGAATACAAATGTACAGAATAAATCACAAATATTTTGGAGTGTTTGTAACAGAAATACTAGTAATTACTAGTTATACAAGGCTTTACAGGATTTTACGTCAGCTTATTAAACATTTTATATACTTAATCTAAGTAATCAAACAAAAGTAGAATATTAACAAAACTGATTTTGTAAAGTCCTTTCTGTAACAGTATATAATCACTATAAATCAGACAAAAATGGAACAACAGCAATGTAAAGTGTGAAGGAAGATTCAAGCCTTCTTACATTCACCCTTATGGAAGGTTGTGTTTTCATACACCTGCTACTTTAATATCTTGATATGCTACACAACCTTGGAGGATGGAAAATATTTGGTTTTATGGCAATAATAAATATTTTCCTTCCTTCATGTTTGCGCAACCAGTAACAGATTATAAACAGTAAATATTTTCTTCCCTTCATGACTGTGCAACCTCAAAAGTACAGTATAAGAGGGTAGACTTACAGGGCTACACAACTGAGATGTCTACTACTTTAACTCAGTCACTGCTTCTTTGAAGTCTTAGAAGTGGTACTGCGTTTTCAGCACTGTTGAAGTTTTTATGTACTCAGTCTTATTGTTTGGGCCTTTTGTTTTCAATCATTTTATCTTCAGTCTTTACTGTTCATTATTATGCATGGAATCAACATCAGAATACACAGATTATACAATAACAGATCATTCGCATGCAATAATGTGCACACTGATTGGTCATCCCAAACAGCATGCACTCTGTAAATCAAGCATATATGAGATCTTCTGCAGGTTAATGTCAGATCATTCTGCTTTGTACCTGAGAAACACTAAGAAACTAGGCTATGAGCTATAAGAACAAAGCTGCTTCTTAAAGAATTAACTCAAGTCTTGAGTAATCATTGCTGAGACTACTTACAAAACTTGGCACAGAAATAGACACCATGTACAGCTCTTTCACTGACAGAGATCAGCTAGAGAATGAAGCCCTTAATTCAAATACAAAATCTGTCACAGATGTAGTTCCAGCACCAAACTTTCACTGCAGATAACAATCCTGAGCAGCACAGCAAGAGTGGCCCGCAATGTCAAATGAGCATGTAATACCACCAAAGCCTGCCTCTGGAAGAAGGTACATATGGAGGGCAAAGAAAATACAAAGAAAATTGGGTACATTATGCAAAACTAAAGAAACATATCTGATTTGTCTTGTAGTTCTGTCCTTTCTTGTATCTTTAAACTGTCCAGATTTAATACTGAAAAAAGAAAAAAAATAGTAGTAACGGAGATCTTCTCATCTCCATTTCTCATACCTCTAAACTGTCCGTATTTAAAACTGTTTAAAAAAAACAAACAAAAAAAAAACAACAGAGATCTTCCTTTCTCCGTTGCTTTCTTCACACAGCACTGATGTACACTGCGCAAGTGTGGAAGCAAAAGTCCCATACAACAGATATTGCCAATATACTGGCCGACAGATTCAGTGCCAACTTTACCCCTCTCTCCCCCACCAAAGCACCAATCACAATACCAGTAGATTGCCAGGCACTGAGTATTACTGCTGCTTAGGTAAAAGCAGCACTCTGACAATTCCCCTGGCTGTGTTCTACATGACCTACAGAGTGAACTGGCACCTCACCTGTGTGCCCTGTTCAATCACAGCCTCACCTCAGACTTTGTCCCTACCGAAAAGCGCACTGCTACAGTCATCCCTCTCCACAAAGGAGGAGCGACTACAGACCCTGGGAACTATCGTCCCATAAGCCTGACAGGTCTGATATGCAAAGCTATGGAATGCATCATCATGGACCTAATAAACAAAGATATAGGGAAACTCCAAACCCTGGATCCCACACCGTTTGGTTTTGTGAAGGGTAGATCATGCCTACTCAACCTGGTTGACTTCTTTGAGTCAGTCACCAGAGCTGTGGATGAATGCAAGGTAGTTCATACAGCCTACCTTGATCTGGCCAAGGCCTTTGATACCATTCCCCACTCAGGAATCATAGAAAAACTCACTATGCTAGGCATCAACCCCTATATCACTAAGTGGGTTGCAAACTGGCTCACAGATAAAACCAACAGTGTGAAAGTAGCTGACTCCAAGTCAGACTGTTGACCAGTCATGAGTGGAGTCCCACAGGGTTCAGGTGCTGTATCCTCTCCTGTTTGGTATCTACTTCTCTGAAGTTCATGCCAACATTAAGGGACTGTGGCTGACAAAGTACACAGAACATTGCAAGTTGGAAGTCATGATTAACTCCCCAAGTGATGCTGCAGTCCTACAGAAAGGCATCACTGAGACCAATGACTGGTGTCAGAAGCATGGCCTTAAGCTCAATGCCAGAAAATGTGTCATCATCCCCCTTTGGTAAAAACCCGGTTCCCATGAATTACCACATTGATGGTAGTCCACTGAACACAGAACGTGTCTTAAGAGATCTGGGAACACAGGTTGACAGCAACCTCTCTTTTGACCACCACATTGCCACTGTGGTCAGAAAGTTCTTTTATGTGGCACATCTCATTACTAAGGGTTTTGCATCCAGGAAGAAAGAGGTCATTATCTCCCTCTACTCTTCCCTCATTAGGCCATTTATCGAGTATGATGCCCTATTTAGTATGTACCTCACTAGACACCTGCAACAACTGGAGAGGCCGCAAAAGTACCTCACAAAGAGGATCCTAGGCCTTAAACACTTGTCCTATATGGACAGACTCAAAAAACTCCAACTATTCTCTGTGTCATATCCCCTACTTAGAGACGCTCTCTGCTTGATTTACAAAGCCATGTCTGAACCAGCTCTGTTAGAAATGCTACATCTAAAGAAATCTCAATCCCTCTGCACCACACACTCCAGAGACCTCAACCTCATTACCACAATAAACAGAACACGATGGAGGGACAGATTCATAACCCAGAGACTGCCCATACAATGGAATAGGCTTCCCATACATGTCAAGCGGAGTGCGTCACTGGCCCTCTTCAAAAGAAATCTTGATGAGTGGATGGGAAATAGAAAATTCACCCCAGGGATCACTCCAGTGGCTCTATTTGACAGTGGCACTGGGAACTAAGGTCGGGTGGCACGATGTCAGGGTAATCCTATGGGCTAGGCTTGTAAAGGCTCCAAGGCCATTAGCCTAGTACACACCTATGAACCTATACATATGTACAGCACATCAAGATAGCCCCACGATACCAAGAAAAGATGAGGAAGAGCAGTATGCTGCCCTTATATACGGATATTTAAGAAAAGTAACTAACCTTTTTCTTAAATATTGTCATTGTATAATAGCAAAAACCCATGGCTGGGTGTGGGTAATGCTGGATTTACCCACAGTTGGCTTTGTCTTGGTCACTAGGGCCCTCGTGACCAAACCACACCAACCAAGGGTAAATACATGAAAAGAGACAAGGAAGAGCTCTTGGATCATGTGACCCAGGCAGGTATGACCCTAGCCGTGAGTAGCATCCTGCCTTCGCCCAGAATGATACCACAGTATAAAAACAAAATGATTGACTTCAACAATTGGCTAAGCTTCTGGTGTCATTCAAAGGGGATCCAGTATTTGTCTGCCTGGGAAGACATGATCGACAAACCACGATGCTTTGCCAGAGATGGTCTGCACCTGTCACCCCTGGGATTCAGGTTACTGGCTAAAGCTCTTGCCATCCCTATAGCACCTTTTTTAGGCAAGGTCCAAAGGATAAAACCACCACCGTAACAGATACAAGCATGCAAAATCTGAAGGTAATGCTACTCAATGCTAGAAGTCTAAACCTCAAAATGCACTCGCTTGAGGCACTCCTAAAAATGGACAACATCGATATCTGTGCAGTAATGGAGACCTGGTTCAAGGCTCCAGAGAGCACCCCTGCAATACCAGGCTACAATTCTTACCAAACTTTTTGGCCACAAAAACCAATACCAAAACACTAAAGGTGGAGGAGTGTCCATATTCACCAAGGATATTCACACCTCCAGGCTAGTTGCCCAACACAATGCATCTGAAATTCTCCAGGTGCAACTAACACTGAGTAAGACTGCAATCCAAATTGTAGCTTGCTACAGATCCCCCACCATGCCCCAAGATTCTCACTACACCTTTCTAAACATACTGGAAAATAATAAGATACAACCAAACACCCTAATACTGGGTGATTTCAACTACCCTGCCATTAACTGAGAAAACTACTCGAGTACCAACTCCTTTTCTCAACGGTTCTTGGAATTCATAAATTCCAATGCCCTGGCTCAACTAATCCATTGTCCCACCAAGAGCTCCAATATCCTAGACCTGGTCATTACCAACATGGGAGATAGATGCTCCACACCAGTGGTCACTCCTCATTGGTCAGGTCTGACCATAAGCACATCACCCTTGACATCCACATCCTACCCCCACCCCCCAGTAAGGAAACCTCCTTAAAAAACTTCTCCAAAGCCAACTTCATGTTACTGAAGTCAGAAGTGACAAACTTCATGACACCGATGCAGATGGGATCTGGAAGTTCGAATGCGGAAACCTACACCAAGGCACTGTATGAGCACATCCACTCGTGCATGAATCGTGCCATCCCAAACAGAACCAAGATGCTCTTCTCCAAAAAAGGAAGCCAATCTGGTGGTCCCCTGCTATAAACAAACTATACAACAGAAGGAAGAAACTGTTGCAGAAAAGAGGAAAATCCCAGGATGCAAAAAACTCCCTCAATAGCCTCAGTAAGAAGCTGAGATCCCTCATAAAATCCTCAAAACCTAGTTACGAAAATAAAATTGCCAAAGATTCCAAAGATAACCACAAGGCATTCTATAGTTATGTCAAGAATCTAAATGGCAATGCTCAGATCTGCTCTGAGCTACAACAGAATGGCATTAAATATACTGATCCCAAGGATATTGCCAATATCATGGCAGATCGATTTAGTGCCAATTTCACTCCCCTCTCACCCCCTAAAGGGCCCATCTCAATACCAAAAGATTGCCAAATTCTGGTAATCACGGCCACACAAAAAGAAACCACACTCTCAAAAGCTAAGAATACAGCATCCATGGGACCAGATGACATCCCAGGCTGTGTACTACATGAACTACAAAATGAACTGGTACCTCACCTAAGTGTCATGTTTAATCATAGCCTCACCTCAGGCTTCATGCCCACTGAGTGGCGCACAGCTACATTTATCCCACTCCACAAGGGAGGATCCACCTTGGATCCCGGGAACTACCATCCCATCAGTCTGACAAGCCTGATCTGCAAGGGCATGGAACGCTTTATCATGGAACTTATAAATAAAGACATTGGCAACCTTCAAACACTGGACCCCACCCAGTTTGGGTTTGTGAACGGCCGATCTTGTCTCCTGAATCTGACTGACTTCTTTGAATAAGTCTCCAGAGCTGTGGACGAGGGTAAAGGCGGTCCACACAGCCTACCTGGACCAAGCCAAGGCTTTCGACACCATCCCCCACTCTGGAATCATAGATAAACTTACTAAGCTGGGCATAAATCCCTACGTCACTCGATGGGTTGCCAACTGGCTTACTGACAGAACCCAGACTGTAAAAGTAGCCAACTCCAAATCCAGCTCCAGACAAATGACAAGTGGAGTACCTCAGGGTTCAGTCCTGGGACCACACTTGTTTGGCATTTACTTCTCTGAAGTACAGGCCAACACTAAGAGACTCTGGCTAACAAAGTTCGTAGATGACTGCAAACTGGGAGCCATTACTGAATCCCCAAATGATGTGGATATTCTACAAAAGGGCCTTACAGAAACAGATGCCTGGTGCCAGAGCTATGGGCTCAAGCTTAATGCCAAGAAATGTATAGTTATCCCCTTTGGAAGAAAACATGCACCCATGAATTACCACATAGGTGGCAGGACACTACACATCGAAAGTGTGATGAGAGACTTAGGGACACAGGTGGACAGTGGCCTCACATTCAATAACCACATCGCCACAATAGTCATGAAATCCTTCTATGTGGTACATATCATCACTAAGTGCTTTTCATCCAGAAAAAAGGAGGTCATTGTCCCACTGTACTTATCCCTCATTAGACCCATTATAGAGTAAATGCCCTGTTTGGTATGTACCTCACAAGACATCTGCAACAGCTGGAAAGGCCACAGAAATACCTCACTAAAAGAATCACAGGCCTAAAGCAGATGTCATATGCTGACCAACTAAAAAAACTTCAGCTATACTCTGTGGCATATCGTCTACTCAGAGGTGATCTCTACTTAACATACAAAGCCATGTCAAACCCTAAGCTGTTGGACATGCTCCACTTAAAGAAATCCCAATCCATCAGAGCCACACGCTCCAGGGATCTAAACCTTGTAAATATTGGAAGAGCATTGCACGACAGGTATTAGTATTTCATCTGAGTATTCAAAACTTGCTAGACAACCAAAATGCCGGAAAGACAGCTTCAAAACAACAGCTTCAATAACAGGCTTTTACCATGTTGAATCCAGAATATATGAAATATAGAGCTTTGCTGTTGTAAAAGTCAAGTGGCGTTGTAATTCCACAGCTTTAAAACATGTGGAGGCATAAAAAATGAACATAAAAGTAAAGAACCCTTCTGATGTAAACAATGGACAAGCGCTTTCAGCTTTATCTAGCCTTCTTCAGATCCAAGTTGGTAAGCTGGGTTCAATGTTTAGAAGTTGGTATCATCCAGTGAAACACCTCAGTGAATGATGAATGTTAACCAATCAAGTTAGTCCATTGGTACACACCTCCATAGCTTGAAGTTAAAACTCTTTATTTAAAACAACATGACAGTTTGACGTTTCTAAGACAGACTCAGACATATTTTCAGAAGGAATATTAGTAAAATCTTTTCAATGGGTTCTGGTTAAACGAACTAGCTCTGCATAAAAGCCAAGATTTGAGAGAAAAAAAGGTGAAAAATAAAAAATAAAAATAAAAATAAAGATGGCCATTTAGGGTGCTTCTTTTTATTTCATTTCAACAGTTTCTTTGGGACATCAGAGCCTAAGTCAGTATACCTAAGGTTTCTGTCAATGAAAACAGGTCATAAGTAAGCATAGCTCATTGCTAGTCTATTTTTAAGAAAAGGTTTTAAGGGAACACAGCCATTAACAATGTATTAAAGCTATTCTATTTCTTTTGGGAAACCATAAAAAATTTATTAGACATGAATTTATTTCTTTAAGTATATTCCTTTCTGGTAACAGTTGTATTACCAAGGCTATATATAGAATCTTGGGCAGTAAAACTATTTTTATTAACTGTATATTTTGTCCCACTTTTCTACAGAGATTTTAATTGTACTGATGATGTTATTGTAGTTTTTTGAGACTAATTCATTATTATCCTTGCATAACTCAATTCCTAGATATTTTAAGGAAGATTCTTGTTTCCCTATGAAGTGATCCCCCTTAGTCTGCAGTTCTTTTTATTTAAAAATACAATTTTTGATTTTGATTTGTTGAAATGGAGTCCTGAAGTCATGTGAACTTTGTCAATTAATATATCTAATTCTTCTAATGTCCCTTTTGCATTAATGTTAGTAATATGTCATCCGCAAATTGCATTACTTTAGAATTGCATTGTTCATAAACATGTATTCCTTTGATTTTTATATTGTTACAAATTGAATCTGCCAATATTTCAGTAGCCAGCAAATAGAATTGGTGATGTGGGACAACCTTGTTTAATGCCTTTTGTTATACGTATAGATTCAGAGGTAAAAGGACCTAACTTGACATGCGCAAAATTATTTGTATGTATATATATATATATATATATATATATATATATATATATATATATATATATTCTTTAAGAGATGAACAAAGGATGAAGGAAATTAAAATAGCATTGGGATTTTGAATAAACAGTCCCAATTTAGGTAATCAAAGGCTTTCTCTATATATAAGCCAATTATGAGTGTTTCTTTATTTTCTTTATTAACATAATCTATAAGAGAAATTATCCTTTTAATATTGTCATGTGTGTGTCTGTGATATATAAATACAGTTTGATCATTATTTATTGTTTTGGATAGTGGTATTTTCATTCTGTTAGTTAATATTGTTATAAATATCTTATAGTCATTATTTAATAATGATACAGGTCTATATGAAGTACAGAGGTTTGGGGATTTGTTTTCCTTTAGGATTGGTGTGATTAAGGAATCACAATACCAAGATACAAATACCAAATACAATACCAAGAGGGTGGTATTAAAGCTTGCGACTGAATTTCTAATAGAGTTTTATGGAAGAGGGGTAGTATCTTTAAGGAAAAAGTTTATATAGTTCCATAATTATGCCATCTATACCTGGAGCTTTATTATTTTTACCCTTTTTATTGTATCTGTAATTTCTTTGTAGGATATGGGTGCTTGCAGATCTAGTTTTAATTTTTCCAGTATTTTTTATATTAGAACATTTTTTCATTTAGATTTAATTGATATGTGTATATATTCTTTGTGGGAATGTTCCATATAGTGATTTCTATAGACATCAAGTATGTCACCTATATCCGAGACATTTTTCCCTTTCTTTTCATGAAATATACTTTTAATGTTATTAACGTTTGATTGTATTTTGATTCTTGTGGATAAATTATGTAGATATTTGGGAGAAGTGGCCAAGGTATTAATTTTTAGTTTCTTTAAACCTAAGCTAGTTTTATGTGTTAGAATTTCATTGTATTTATTGTTTAATACTTCTACTTTCTTTTTTATCTCCAAATGATTTTGATTTTTTTCAGCTTTTACAGACAAAAGTTTGGAATGTAGATCTAATAATTCAGAATCCCATTCTCTGATTTTTTTTTTATACCAAGTTAGGGTTTTACCATATATGTAAGCTTTTAATGAGTCCCATATCATTATTTTATTTATCTCTGTGGTGTAATTAATATCTAAGAAGAATTGTAATTCAAATAATAACCAAGGTTTGAACTCTTTAATTTTAGTTATACATGCTGGAATTCTGGAGATAAAGATTAATGGTTTGTACCCATTCTGAAGTTTTAGTATCAATGAATTGTGGTCTGAAACGGGGCAAGGAGTGATTGAGAAATTAATGATTTTAGAGTGTAATTCATGGGCAGCAAATATTTTATCTATTCTAATTTGGGTACCAAATCTGTGATCTTGATGGGAAAACAACAATGATTCATCTTCTTTAAATCTGAAAGTATCTACAAGATGAAATGATTCTACCCACTTGTTTAAAGCTTTTGATACAGCAGATGTATGCAGCGGTCTTTTATTTGTAGTTTCACAGATATCAAATAAACAGTTAAAATCTTCCCCTAATATTAAGTTGCCTTTCTAATTACTGGAAATGAAATCCAAGTGTTTTTAACAGTTTCTGTTCCAATGCCTAGGAACCAGTATAGATTGGCTAGAGTCCATATTCTGTTATTATATTTAACTATTACTAATGCCATAAAGCCTTCTTTATCTTCATACTTATAAATTATTTCTGGGTTAATCACATTTGTTTTCCATACAATTGTTACCTTTTTTGTCTTTGTCTTACAAGTGGATTGCACCAATATCATATATTCCTTAGGATTCCATTTATAAATGTCATTTGTTTTGAAATTAGTGTCTTGAAGGAAGACAATTTGTGCTTTGTTCAGTTTTAAATATTTCAGTAGATTTGATCTCTTGTTAGGATTGTTTAAGCCATTGGAATTAACAGTTAAATCCATCTTAGGTTATTTAGACTGTGTATTTTTTGTTTTATTGTGACTATTAAACATTTTCCTCTGATAACTATAAAGTATATGTTTGAACTTTTAAAGGAAATTATCAGTTTTATACTTTAAGTGCTTACCAATAAAGTAATGTTAGTCAGGCATACTAAAAATGTTTTTGTGAAATAAATTTAAATTAATAAATGTTAGCAAAACTAAGATCCGCACTACCCTTGGAATGAAAATCATTCCTAATTTGATGGATAAACCTAAGTCTATCAGATTATCACTCATACCTTGACAATCCAGAACATCTGAGCTTCATAAATTGAATTATCATATGGAGAATATTTGTAACAGGAACAAGCAATATTTATATTATTTTGAACAGATATAGTACTATTGTACATTAGACAAAATTCTAATACAATATAAATGTCTACTTATTGTATAAGCAATTAATATTTACATGAAAGATAGATGACAAGCAATTCAATCAAAGTAAAAAGTAGGATGCATCATATATAAAACCTCAATAAAAGATTATAGCACACAGTTATTTAACATATTCACCCTTATTGATGAAGTCTTTCAAAACGTATTACTTAATATAAATAGATGGCAATAATATTTTTACCTGATGTTTATAATACAGTGTATTTTACTGGATATAGCAGGAGTCATATTTCATTGTTTGCCAGCATTTAAGTAATCACACTGTTTGTTGCTAACTTACTTAAAGCATTAAGTTTGTTTTATGTGAACATTGAAAATGAGTGCATTTTAATTATCAGTGCATCCCTCTTCCTCCCATTTCCTACACATAAGGGTTTTCATCTTATTATAAAATGAGTGAAATTACAGGTTAAAAACAACAAATTCAGTTACTGTGATTAATGATTACAAGTTCCCTTTCCATATTCATAAATTGACATTTTATGGCATATACTGAAAGTTTTTAGATTTAAATGGCAACATTGTATTTTTTATAATCAGCAATGGTTAAACTGACTGATTATTGTCAATTTAATACTATTTGTTCAAAATGTGATTGTTACATTCTGTGACATTCCTAGTTCACGCTCCTACTGTTTCCCTTAAACAACTTTGTCAGTTTGATGTCATGTATAAAACATTAGTTACTTCTGTAACAGCTTAAGTATTATGCATGGTCAAGATGGGTTACAAAACCACAATTCAAGTTAAAGCAACAAAAACCCATGTTATTAAACTGTCAACTGTCAATTTAATACTATTTGTTCAGAATATGATTGTTACATTCTGTGATATTTCAAGTTCAGGCTTCTATAGTTTCTCTTGAACAACTTTGTCAGTTTGATGTCATGTATAAAACATTAGTTACCTTGGTAACCACTTAAATATTATATATGGTCAAGATGGGTTACAAAAATTACAATTCAAGTTAAAGCAATTACATGACTTGTTATGTATATTTACTTACATAAGAAAATCATCATGCTTTCCCTTGATGTTCAATGTAGTGCATGTCATTTATGACAAGTTAAGACAGCAGTTTTATTATACACAAGCCCATGTTATTAAATCCTGCCTTTAATATCTAAATTCAGCAGACTGCTTCATCTTATATGATGATTATATATTTTATGTCTAGGTTTGCTAAAATCATACATTACATAACTATTGTGTGTTTTTTTTTTTTTGGCTGTTGCTTAGTTACATGAGAGACCACAAGCTGTAATGCTTACTCTTATTATTAGCTCCTTCCAAGCATGTTTATAAAGTCCATCTAGTTTCTTATTTGTTATATTTCCATCCTTACATACACACATATCAGTAGTTCAAGCATGGGTAACAATGCCCATCCAGTTTTGCCAGAATACCATTCACTAGTTCATGTGGTGTGTTTCCAGGCTGTTCTTAAAATATCCAAACCAATATTTGCCCTGTTCCATTTTACCAGCCTGTTCCATGCAGTGGCCACTCTGCCAGTGAACACACCTTCCATTCCCACAGATATTTCCACAAAGGAAATCTGATGACTCTCTAACACTTCCCAGCAACCCCAAACACCCCTAGAATCAGCTATTCCCATATGCCAAACACGTCTGAGCAAGCTCACCTCCCAGACCACTGCAAAGAGTGCTGCACAAGACCAAGTGCTCTTAGTCTTTCACAATAACTCATACTTCCACTCTTATGTAAGTCCTTACTGTGTTTGGACCAAAATACATTTTAAATATAAAATTGCGCTTATTATTTATTTATTTATTTTTTATCAAGAATCAACTTAATGAAATAAACGAAGTGCTGGGTGACCATCAATATGTGTACATGTGGTTTAAAACAACCCCTTTATTATATATATTTTTTTAAAACCAAAAACATCCTTGCCGAGAATCATCTCAGAGGCTCCTCAGAGCCATTAAGCATTATTGTCACTCTGGCTCCATTACCATAGCAACCTGGGAGTGTCTGTTTCTGTTAGTGCGCCTGTGTACTGCATACCAGAGGCTCACGATGCACCCAAAGCAAAGCTTCACTTCACTGCAATTTCAAGCATAAATCCCGTCCCTTTCAGTGAGGCAGCAGCCGAGAAAAGAACGGAGACAAAAGGATAAAAAAAAAAAAATCTCCCAACAAGCCGCCACAACAAGAGATAACACATTCTTCCAGCCTTCCCACTTCTCACTCAGTAGATGTATAAACAAACTATTCTCTGCCAAAATATCCCAAATCACAGTTTTATCCATCCCCCTTCCCCTGGATGCAGGTTAAAATACCAAATGTCTCTTCCTAAAACAAAAACATCAGTAAACCTCGATCACAAGCCGCAAACCACAGCTTCCTGGAGATGAAAACAGCAACATACAACAGCTGCCAGATGCAGCTGCATCCACAAACACCATGTCAGGCTTAATCAAACAGCACTCAAAGCTATGATACCTGTCATAATTGATATTAACTATGTTCATACAGAATAATAGTGACATTTGTACTAGCTGTCAGACACGGCTGCATCTACACCATATCAGGATTGATCAAACAGCACTCAAAGCTATGATACCTGCCATAATTAACATAGGTTCATAGGTTAGTACTAAGCTAACTGCCCTTGCGAGCCATTTTAAGCCTAGCCAATTATCCCTTGTGAGACTTGAACCCTGCACATTGTGTTTGCAAGGCAAACACCTTAACCATTAGGCCACCCTCTCTTAACTATGTTTAGGCAGAATAATAATGCTATTTGTACTCGCTCCCAGACACAGCTGCATCCATGCACACTATATTAGGATTGATCAAACAGCACTTGTAGCTGTGATACCTGCCATAACTGATATTAACTATATTTAGACAGAATATTGATGACATTTTTTACTAAGAGCTTGCTACTATTATTTAACCAGGATACACATGACATTTCTAAATCATACTTCAACTTGGACAGAGCAGTGGTGCAGCAGTAGCATTGTCTCCTCACAGCAAGAGGTTCTCTGGTTCTATTTTCAGCTGGGGTGCTTTCTGTGTGGACTCTGCATGTCCTCCCTGCGTTCGTGTAGGTTTCCTTCAGGTGCTCCGGTTTCCTCCCACTTTACAAAGACATGCATCTGCAGCATTTCTCCCCGGGACTTGGTTTTGTTCCAAGTCAGATTTTCCTGGTTAACAAATGTTAAATAAAATAAATAAATAAAATAAAAAATAAACTGAAGAAGGCAGTCTCCATGACAGCATTTTTTTTCAAAACACTCTACTGTTACTGCTATTATATATGATGTTAATTTGTTACATTTGAGTATGAACTCTGATGAATGATACATTGCTGAATTAGTTAATTAATTACTTAAACTATTATAAGTAAAATCAATGAAAAATGAACAAGATAAGTATTCGTTATGTTCAAGCAGGGGGATAAAAACTTCTATGTTTGTATTATATGTTGCTTTGTTTGGCTTATATATAATGTAAATAGTAACCCATCTTGACCTACCTTTGTTTGTGAAGAATTATTGTACTCTTTGAACATTCTGAATAAATCATTACTATTTCTCAGTTGTTTAAGAAACCCTCTTTTTTTAAATAAAAACAGATGACAAGTGATGTACCATATCAGTTGATACTTTGAGAGATGTAGTTGTAAGTTATTTTTTGGAGACAGCTATCTTGGGATCCGTTTTTTGTTTCTTCTTTCTAGCATCAGTCCAAGGATTTGTTTCTTTTATTCATTTAAGGGTAGGGGCCATCCATTCCATTTCTTCTGGGATACACACTATGTTGTTGTTTTTCATGAATATAGTAGCTTCTTCTAAGTCATTAAAGGTTCTCATCTCATTGGCAAAAAGTATTTTTATCTTGGCTGAAAAGGTCAGCTGTGCTTTAATGTTGTTTTGTTTCAACAGGTTTATTATTGGACAGACTTTTTTCCTTTGTTCTAGTATTCTGGAAGAATAATCATTGTCAAACCTTATCAGGCTTTGATTGTATTTTAAGGATGATTTTCTCCAAGCAGATTTTAATATTAGTTCCTTGTCCAGAAATGAAAGAAATTTTATAACTATGGATCTAGGTGGAGCATTTGTTGAGTTAGAAGTAGGTTTTCTCAGTGCTCTATGCACCCTTTCAATTCCAAATGAAAGTCCCTCTCTCAAGTCTAAAAATTCAGGAATCCAAGTTGTTACGAATGAAATAATGTCTTCTCCCTTCAGTGTTTTCAGGCAGACCTTATGTTGTTTCTCCTTTCCCTGTTTTCTAAGTCATCAGTTTTGTTAAGCAGCCATGTATTCTGTTTAAGCAATTCTTTTTGGAATTCCTCCTCTTTAAGTCTCCCTTCAATGTCATTTAGAGAAGTCTCTATATTTGTTATTTTTGTATGGTGTTGCTGTAATTGTTCCTTAAGAGTATCAGTCTGTTTCTGATAATTTAATTTGAGGTTTTCCAAGTCATTTTTAAAGGAATCCATCTTCAAAGATTGTTCCTGTAAGGTAGATGTCATCAATTGCAGTTATTTTTTTAAAGCAGTATCTGGATGCGAATTAATTGAGTTGTTCATATTCAGTGACTCAATATATCTCCAAGTTACCTGACAGGAACATTTTTGTACATCTCCACCAAAATTGATTTTTATGTAGTTTAGTAGTTTATCTATAGATTTCTGACATTTTAAACTTGAAAATAATAAAATTTTCCTATATTATTATATTAGTTTATGGAGCTCTCAAAATTCACTGCTCTCAGTTGGCCATCAAGACCCCACCCCCAATATTAACAATTTTTAAAACATTTATGTTACAAAATCCTTACAGTGATACTACAAGGTTACCAAGAACTAACAAGATTTATGAGAGGTTCTTCATCTGGAAACAAATCCAAAGATAAAAAAATTAATTCTTTTGATATAGGGCTCAGTTTAAAATGTATAACTATATTATATGGATATCAAGAACTCAACCTTGGAACATTCATAAGGCAGATATTGCAGATGTTTTTATTTGGAAATTAGAACATGATTACATACTCTAAAGCATAAGCACATGGAAGAACTGTGTCTTCTTAAGAAATACTTTGTTGAATGTTGCAATACTTGGTATGTGTTTAGTTTAGGTATGATAGTTTTAGATGAACAACTCATAAATCAATGAGCAAGAGGTACAACAATGTTCAGGACAGTTCTGAGTCAATGCATCAACAGTGGTGCAAATAACCTGAAATATTACTATAAATATACAACAAACTCTTTCAAAATACCATACTTCGAGTGGCTAAGACTGCATTAGATCCAAAGAGAAGGGCATTCTTTAGTTCACATAGTAATGCTGTACTCAAAGTCTTGTGTTGGCCGATGCCACAGTCATGCTCCAGAACACAAAAAGCTGCGATAATACTTACTAGCATAAAATATATATGGTGTATACATGTTAGAAACTACATTTTTCATGCCCACTTCATTAGACTACGGCACTAAAGATGGCGGTGTTGCCATATTCTTAAAAAACATTCTGCCTCTAGAATCATTAGACAAGAATATACTCTAGAACTTCTCCACAACCAACTTACTATTAACAACACCCCCTTTCACATCACAGCTACTTATAGGAACCCCTTTGCCCTTCTCAGCCCACATCTACTACCTAACTAGTATGGAATTTCTATGTATTAAGCCAAACACCATTTTCCTATGAGACTTCAACTATCCCTACATAAACTGGGAGATGCATACATCCTTAAACACGTATGCCCAAAAATTTCTGGACTTCATCAATGCAAATTATCTGGACCAGTTAGTCCAGACCCCAAACAGGGGTGACAAAATCCTGGAGTTAGTCCTTACCAATGTAGGGCAGCTTCAACTTCCTCCATGGTCAACTGCAGCTCAGTCACATTTTCCATAAGACTGAAGCAATTTCCAGTACCGCAGTACTGAGAAATTATGCAAAAGCTTTTTTATTAAAAGCGAGTGATGACCTGGCTAAATTCAAAAGCCATTTCCATCTTGATGACCCCATTGCTTATGTGGAATCCATTATTGTCAAATTCTACGTACATGTAAATAGCTGCATATATGAATCTAGCATCCTCAGATACAAATGTAACACCAAATTCAAAAATAAATTCCTGTTGTGGAACACTAATATAGGTTCTGTAGTAAAGGAAAAAATTCACTGCATGCAAAAATAAATTTAACTCTTAAGATGCCAAAAACTCTCTTGCTAAAGTAAACAAGGAACTCCAGATCCTTATCAAATCAACCAAAGCCAGATACAAAGCAGAAACAAGCACCCAGGTGAACGATAAACACAAAGTTGTCTTTAAAAAGGTTAGAAACCAATCCTGCATTGTGCAGAGCTAATAGCAAATTATATCACATTCTCAGACCCTGAGGGCAAAGCCAGTATTCTAGCAAACAAATTTAGTTCAAACTACACCCCGTATTCCCTTGAAAATTTTCAGATCACATATTCATATCTACAGCATCCCCATAAGTACTCAAAGAAGAAGTCCTCAAGGTGCTCTCTAAAGTCAAGAAGGCTAAAATGGGGCGGATAACATACCCAGCTGCTCACTGATTTGCCTGAAATATGACTTGTCAGATCCCCTACAGAGTCTATTCAATATCAGCCCCAAAACAGACTTCATACCAGATGAATGAAGGACAGCAACAGTCATCCCCTTGCACAAAGGTGGGGGCATCAACAGACTTTAGTAATTATAGACCCATAAGCCTGACCAGCCTCTTCTGTAAGGGAATGGAAAGGATCTTTATGAAACTAATAAAGAAATAGGTAACTTACTGACTCTCTGCCCAAGCCAGTTTTGATTCTTCAAGGGCAGAACTTGCCTAGTTAGCCTGGTTGACTTCTTTGAAAAAAGCTATTTTATAATGGATGAGGGCAAGTCAGTATATACCGGATATCTAGACGTCACAATGGCATTCAACACCATCCTCGGGTATTGTAGAGAAACTCACAGAGTTAAATGTAAATTCCTGTGTAATTCACTGCGTAGCAAAATGGCTCATAAATAGTACCCATAAAATAAGAGTGGGCAGCTCTACCTCTGCAAAAGACTTGCCACTAGCAGTGTACCCCAGGGTTTAGTCCTTGGGCCACTTCTTTTTGGCATTTTTTTCTCAGAGGTCAAAGCTAATGTTAAAGGTTTGTGGCTGACCAAGTCTGCAGATGACTGCAAACTTAGTGCCATCATAAACTCTCCACATGACACCATGATCCTCCAAGACGGCCTCTCCTAAACAAATAACTGATGACAAAACAGTGGACTGAAATGCCAGGAAATGTACGGGTGTATCCTTCTACAAACATGCACTGCTAAGAGCACTTACAGGGGCTACAAACAAAGTGTCGACAACATTTTATAAACGGGGTAGAAGGACAGTCAGAAGGGGTAAGAGCAAGCAAAGGAATATACAGAAGGAAAGGAAAAGTGGCATTTGGAGGACAGAGTATTTTTTTGTGGAACAGGTATTCCTAGAAGAAGGGTAGAAGGGGAGGAGAAGCAGGGCAGGGAGATAATGTAAATAGGAATGAGAATATGATGATGGCAATAAGGGTAGAAACACAAACATAATGCAGATAATGACTAATAGGAGAGGTAGTGATACAAAACAGCGGCTAGAATGGAGAGATGCAGGAGGGTGGCCAAAGGGATTATTGGAAAACAAACAGGACAGGGGGAGTGGCACAAAAGGAAGGGAAACATCATAACAGCAGTATAAAATGGGTAGCATGAAGACTGCCCCACCCAGAAATTAGTCACCTTTATGGATGATGTCATGGGAAGGTACTGCCACTGGTGGCCTAATGGTGGGAGCTCAGTGGCTACGTAACTCTGCCAGTCACATGAGGATGCACTGCAGTATGCCAATCTTAATTTCAAGCCACCCATCCACCTTAGTCCTGACCAGCCAGTACACCTTCTACCAGATTACCCAGGAGGGCTCATGTGTACCACTCCTGATAAGCAGTTTATGCCATCCACCAAAGAAAGCAGCACCATAGGCCATCAGGTACCCCTCCAGCTCACCTCCCACAGGAGGACTTTTGTCACTCTTCAGACAGGCTGGCCTGGCAAATACTGGGGATTCAGCAGTTGATGTACTGGCAAGCGGAAGGGACAGTGGCCACTGTAACATCATTTCCTGTTCCATGGCTGATGCTACAGAAAAAAATGAACATAAACTGAGAAAAGAAAAACAAAACAAAAAAACATAAAAAGTAGAAGGTGACAGACAGAAGCAGCACATGACGTAAACAGCAATGGCCAGTATAATATGATAGGTACACTGCCTTACGATAAGCCCTGGAAGAAGGAAAAAATCAGCAGACAATGTTTATATAAATGCCCCAGGAGCACTAGTGCTAAGGCAGAGGATAGCACTCTGTGGAAATGAATAGTTGTGCCCCTTACCCTGTTGTGTAAAGCACTGTCACAAGTTATGGATGGTAACCAGACCGTGCATGCAATGGACAGCAAAGCAAGGAAAGAAACAATCAAACTGAACAAGTGAAATATTCAGCCTTATGCAGCCATCACAGATGGTGTGGCAAATGCAGGGATTTGTGGTACAGACTGGAGCAACACCACACGTAACATGCCTTAAACTAAGAACATGAATAGATAATGGACAATTAATTACTGTAAAAGTCCAAATGAATAAGCCTCAGTGTAGTAGTACACAGCATCATTACAAATGTCACGCCCAGAATAACTGTCACAATGATGGACAGGGTCATTTGTACAAATGCAATATGAAATAGGAGTCTGACAATGGCAACAAACACACAGGTAATGGTAATCGCATAACTGTAAGGTAATGAACCCTAAAATTCAGAACTACTACAATGGAGCAAAACAGCCTAACTGTAATGGTACATGTAAATCAGTAAAGACAGCATACAGAGGAATGCCAGGAATAACTGGCACAGATAAGGTCAACACTACAGTCACAAACACAGCTCTACAGACACTGAAGAAATATGCACTGCTTAGCTTTTAAGCAGATGTAAAACCCTCCAGTGTTATGGCAAGCAGGTGAAGCAGAGATACAAGTCTGGCAGCAATATGGTACATCTTTTCTCAGCAGTTGGAGCATCTGGCCTCGCTCCTCTGCAGGCAAGTCAATTTTGTATAATCTCCTTCATAGGAATCAGAGGATGTTCAAGGCTACTGTGTCTTCTGACCATTATGCAATGCCAGTTCCCACCTTAGATTTACCTTCACTGCCCAAGGATGGTTAGGCGACTCAACCCTAAGGTAAATTCATGAACAGCCAGCCAATTATTCAGTTTCCATTCAAAGGAAGATAGTCTATAACAGACTGCAAAACGTACACAAAAAATACATGCAGTAATGATCACAGCATAACCATGGACATCAGAAACAGACTGTTTGTGCACCTTAATTACTAGTGTAATGTAAGTCAGCAGAAATGTAAGTCCTTCTGTAATAATCTGGTTATCTTCTACAAATCTCTATTTCCTACTGGTGGAGAAGGTCTATATTGCACCTCCTCATTACACTTTATTTGTGTCAGTACTCCTCACAAAACTAGATGATGGTCATGGCATCAATGACCACCCTGGCATGAGAATGCCAGGCATCAAGCTGATACAGAGGATCCTTGTACCTGTCTCCATCAACCTTCCCCTGTACTGTGTATGCAGTGGGTACAGAAAGATGTTAGTATCCTTGTTAGAGCACACAAAAGCCCTACCACAATCAAGTCTTACAGTGGACATTTCTACTCCATAGGATAATGTCCAGGAGTGAAGATTATAAATGAGGCATGATAATGCAGAATTCAAGGACTTTAAACACATTTCCTATAATTCTATGATGAAGTCCACAAAATGCAGTATAACAGTATCCCCAAAAATGTTGATACTGCAGAGAGCTATGCAGACAAGTTCTGTTTGCACATCTGCAAATGTATCAACTTGGCAACCTCAAATATACCCAAGCCAATGGTGAAATTTAAAAGCAAACCAGTGTGGTGGTCCAGAGAAGATACTCCTCACCTATGCAGCAGAACAAAAGACCCTTGAATTAAGGAAATATCAGACATATATATATATATATATATAATAGACTTAAAAAGATCATCAAGCATCCCATGAACTCAGACTACCTACAGAAACAAAAACTACGACAAATTCTTCTTTTGTTATGTCGGGAAAATAAGAAATAATACTCAGCACAGCTCAGAGCTTATTCATAATGGTACTTCCTACAACAATCCGCTGGTTATTGCCAACATACTGGCAAATAAATTTAGTGCCAGCCTCACGCTGCAGATATCTAGTCAAACACCACATACCTCCACTGGAATGAAGCCACCAAACACAAAAACACACTGAACAAGCATATGTAGATTCACTCCTCAACCTCTAATTTGAACCTAGCAACTGCTTCATCCCACAGGTGGCCCAGCCCTGACTTCAGCAATTATAGACCAATCAGTCTTAACAATTCTTAAATAAAAAGCCATTGAATGTATCATAACTGGCGTAATTAACTATGTCAAACATCTTATCACACTCAGTCCCCCGACAGGGGCAAATCTTGTCTGATGAATCCAGTGAACTTCTTTCAGAGGGCTACTCAGGGTGTGGACTATAGGCAAGCTGTTTACACAGTGGAATTCTTTTTTTAAACAAGAAATGTCTTTATTAAATTTACACAATGGAATTTGACCTTACAAAGGCAACCAATACCATACCACTTGCACATATTTATTTATCTGAATTTGTTTACCAGAGGTGAGTGTGATCAACTCTGACCAAGTTCAGTCTCAGCCAATGGTCAAAACTGACCAGATATACAAAACATGCAAAAGTTCAACAACAAAGAAGTGACAGTAAAATAGTACAATGGTAGAATTAATGCTTTGGATACATAGTAAGTTCAATACATTCATTTACAATATGCATACAATTTTCAAAACATTTGAGAAGTTAGAGTAAAATAAATTAGAGAACTAGGGTTACCACCTGTCCCACTTTGCGAGGGACAGTCCCTCTTTGGGCAGTTGTGTCCTGCTAAAAAATTGTAAAAATGGGAAATGTCCTCAGATTTTAGAACAAAATTAGTTCCTATATTTTATGTAATAGTTACATAAAACAGTTATTCTGTATCTGAAACACCTAAATGTTATAAGAAACAGAATAATCAACTAAAATGCTACAAGAATAACCTTTTATTTAAGCAAAAAAGTGAAGTTCTGTTCTTTGTACTGGCCGTGGGTATGTTTTGGTCTGCAAAATCTGATGTTTGTACCAAAAATGTCCCACTTTGAGCATTTGAAAAGGTGGCAACCCTATAGAGAATGGAAAAGAAGCAAAGGATCTTAGTGGAGAAGCTGGAATTGTGAAGAGTTAAAGTAACCTGAGGGTTAATATGTACATTCTGCTTGATTAGCTAAATATGATTTTAGTAGAGAACAGAACTTGGTATAAGAGGATGAGTCTTTAATTTCAGGTGGGAGGGGCTACCACATTGGGTCTGAGAACTGAGAATGTATGGTCTGAGATATGTAGCCTGGAGAGTGGGGTTTGTGTTTCTGGACCTCAGTGATTCAAACTTCCCAAGGTGTATGTGGTGGGATGTCTTTATTAGGTTTGAGGTTAAAGGGGGACACTACATTCATTTATGAGTATGAACAACTGTGATCCTAGGTCTGCTCTTTAGTTAACTGGGTGCCAGTTTGCCTTTTCTAGTGTTATACAGTGGTGTGTGTGTGTGTATGTGTATGTTTGTGTGTGTGTGTAATGCATCTACATATTTATTTTCTAGTATTTGAATACTGGTGGAGTTTTTAGTAGACGTTACTGATATAAGAACAGGCTGAATTTGAGCTGAGGGTGTAGGATTCCTTTTCCTGTTGCAGATCTGCTAGAATGTGCCCAGAAAAATAGGGGATTAAATATTTTCAAAATGCAGGTGAAAGTTTAGTGGGGGGGTCTACCAAAAGAACAAGATACCTGAAAGAGAAGACTTGCTCTATGGGAAAGTTGTTGTGATCATGGATTGTTAAAGTTTTCTTAGATATGCTGAGATTCTGTATATTACCAAAAAGCATGAATTTAGTTTTGGATGTATTTAGTATGAGTTTTTCTTTTGTAGTAATCCACTCACTGAGGCAACTGAAGTCAGATTGTAAATGTTGCTGTAAGATAGTTATGGGTTGGAGTGGCAGAGGACCATGCCATCTGTGTATAGGAAGAGAAGAAGGAAAGGAATATCAAGAGGAAGTGTAATAATGTATGCAGAGAACAGAGGAGAGGAGAGTAAGGAACCCCAGTTATAGTTCACTGATAAATGGCAGTTAGTCAGATATCTTTGGAACCAGGGGATGGCATCAAGGCTAATGGCTAGCTCAGAAAGGTGGATTACAGGAGAGGAGTGATTAACAAAGTCAAAGGCTCTGGTGCGGTCTACAAAAATTGTACCAGAAAACATGCCTTTGTCCACTGACATGTGAATTTCATCAGTAAGAAACAAACAAGCTTGAGGAGCTCCAAACTGACCCGCATGTGGTGAGGGGGCTAGCCAAATGGCTTAGGAACGGGACTTTCACGATATGAGCAGAGGGTGTGTCTTCTGACACCAAGAATGTAACCAATGGAGTTCCTCTGGGATATCTGCTGTTTGGTATATACTTTTCAGATCACCATATATCAAAAGAGGATCTCTGGTGAACAAAGTTTGCACATGATGACATACTAGGACTCATCATCAAATCCTCCTCTGACATACAGTCACTTGTCAATAGTTGGAGTACAAAAATGAACTCTAATTCATCTCAAAGAAATGCAACATGGTGGCATTTGGTAAGCGCACCTTAACTACAGCGTAAAGTATTGTCAATATGCCACTTCAAAAAGAAGAGGTAGTGAGAGACCTGGGTACTTGGGTGGCCAGCTTCCTCATGTTTGACCATCATGTTACAATAGTTAGGAAATCATATTACCTTGCAAATCTCATAGCAAAAGGTATTTCCTCTAGATCAAACAAAGTCCTCTCCTCTTTGTACTACTGATTAGACTCATCACTGAGTATAATTCCTAGCTTGGGATGTGTGACAACCCACCACTGCCAACCAATATGTGACATGGATATCCCACCTCTGGGCCAGTAATCAAGCAGCCCAAATCCTCACCAAAGGCACCTGTGGGGAGGACATTCACTAGAAAGATAACAGGTGCACACACAGTATTTCCAGATGCAGCTCTCAGCATCAAGTGCAATGTCCCTTAAGAGCACACAGAGACCACAGTCAGTCCAGGGCTGGTTTCTACATATTTCTCCAGATCCCCAATAAGACACCCCACTGGCACACATACAGAGTTGAGATCTCAGCTGAGTGTCCAAGCCAAGGTCTCCAACACCCTCTCTGTCCACCGAGTGTTTTGTGTCTCTGCCCAAGAAGCTGACACACACAGACACACAGACACACACACACACACACACACACACACACACACACACACTCTCTCTGAGAGATGACTGAACATACACACATACCTGAGAAAGGCTTGCACAAGTTTACTAGCTATGTCCCCCTTCTGCCCAGATTATAAGGTAGTTATAACTGCCACCAGACACCCCTGCCAGCTTCCTTATAGCCCTTACAAGGATACCCAATATACTGAGTGAAATTAATATGAATACAAATGGTAGTTTGGCCAAGTGCAAGGCTATTAGGAGTGACCCGCACAGTGACACCAAATAAATATGCAAGTACTCTCAAAACTTAAATATCTCTACAAAGATCAGCCACAATGAAAGGTCTAAATATATTTAATAATAAATAATAAAAGAACAAGAAAATACTAAATATATATTCACAATGACATCAGAGTTTAAAACCACTGGGCATATTTTAAATAACACTGCAGGGGTGGCTCAGACAAATAAAGAAAAACAATCACCATGTCTTCCAAAACCAACAAAAAACCATCCTTGGACCCTATAATAAAACAGAACCCAGCCAAGCTATTACCCCTTTTCATTTTTACCCTAGTACTCACACTACCCTACCTCCTTACCTCTTATGAAACTAATTGTAATTATAACCTTAAAACCTCTTCCAAACAAACTGCCACTAATTTAACTACCCCAAAGTTCACACACTCAAACATTACTTTTACCTCTTCCTACCTCTTAGCCAAATATCACAGACTGTCCCATATCAAATCTAATAATCTCATGTTAAGAAAACTAAAATATTTGATAATGATTACATGTAAGCCACACTTAAACTACAATCCCTCTACCCTGGTAGATGGCGATATACATCCTAACCCAGGACCCTTTACTATTTCCTCTGAAGCTACTCCTACTATCTCAAAATCCTCCCTTCATTTACCAACCTTTAATGCTCATTCCTTACTCATAGGACACCTTAATATCAGAAGTGTAAAAACAAAGTCACCCATCTCCACTCTCTTCTTGACTACTACTCTTTCGACATCCTATGTTTAACAGAAACCTGGCTAAAACCCCTCACCAAGGATACAGAAATCATCCCACCAGGATATAACATCATAAGACAAGACCGCAATACCCGCAAAGGAGGGGGAATTGCTCTAATATTTAAGACTGACCTAAATATAACCCTAGCACCCTTTGCTCCCCCAGAGAACACCAAAACTGAAATCCTTATATCAAAGCTACAACTAAACCCACATACAGCCATATATATTATCAGCACCTATCTTCCTCCTGGAAATAACTCCATAATTATAGAAAATCTCCTTAGCTGGGCATCAACCACCTTTCCACAAGAAACTGTAATACTTGGAGACTTCAACCTCGACTGGTCATCACTTAACACCACTAACCCAGTCTCTCATATTAATCTCCATGGCTTTACTCAGACTATTAATACCTCCACTAGAATTAATAAACCTAACAACAAAGAAAGTATACTAGATTGGATTCTTGTTAATAAACCACAGCTACAATACCATACCGGCACTTTACCAGATGACATTAGTGACCACAACTTAACCTATATCATAAGAAAGAAGAATATTGCTACTAATGCCCCCACCATCCGAACATCTCGTAGCACAAAAAACTTTAACCCCATCCTATTTAACATGGAACTGAATGCCTGCAACTGGATACCCCTACAAAGTCTTCCACTAGAAGAAGCTGTTCAATATTTTAACAACACATTCCTATCCATCCTAGATAATCATGCACCAAAAAGAACTGTCAGAGTCAAAACTAAACCCGCTCCCTGGCTATCTAAGGAAACAAGGCACAAAATGTTACTCAGAAACAAATCCTGGATAAAATGGAGAACTAGTAAATCTCCCTCTGACCAACAGACCTTCAGACACTTAAGAAATAGTACTAAAAAAGCTATTATCTTAGACAAAAAAAAATACTATAGTAACCTCCAAACAATTAATCATAATAATCCCCAAAAATTCTGGACAACCTTGAATAGACTTCTTCACCCTGGACAAACTACCACCCCCTCTCCCTCTGGATCCGAAAAAAATTCCTCCCAGGAAACTGCCAATGCTTTCAATTCCTTCTTTACTAATACTATCAATTCTCTGGCCTCTCACCTTTCCTTTGACAACTCTAGCATCCCTGCTCAAGCAGCATCTACTCAACCTTCCTTCACGCTACAACCTATCTCTACCACCTTCATCCATAGATGTATCCAAAAACTAAAACCATGTACCCCATCAGCTGACCAACTTCCATATGAATACCTCCAAAAAGCAGCTAAGGCTATAGCCTATCCCATATCCATCCTTATCAATAGAACAATTAATGAAGGTATCATACCTGACATCTGGAAGATCTCGCACATTATACCCCTGCATAAGGGAGGTAACTCAAATGAATACTCTAATTATAGGCCTATAGCACTCTTATCTCCCCTAGCTAAAATCATGGAAAAATGTGTCCACTTCCAACTAATGAACTACTTAACTAAAAATAACATTCTAACTCCCTGTCAACATGGCTTCAGGCCTTTTCACAGTACTACCACTGCTCTTCTTTCCTTTACTGACTTCATAAACACAAACCGCAATAATAACATTCTTTCCTCTGCACTCTTTATTGACCTGTCCAAAGCTTTTGACATGGTCAACCACCCCCTCCTAATAAAAATACTTGAATCTCTTGCTTTAGAACCTAAAGCTATCCTTTGGTTTACCTCCTATCTCACTAACAGAAAACAGGCAGTCCTCTGGGAAAACAAACTCTCCTCTCTCCTTCCTATTTCTCTTGGTGTTCCACAAGGCTCCATTCTTGGGCCTCTCCTTTTCTCCCTTTTTATAAATGACCTACAATCAGCTATCCCTCAAGCTACTTGTATACAATACGCTGATGATTCCACTCTCATTTGCTCAGCTAAAAACATTCCTGAGCTACAAACTATTACTCAAAATGTATTCCACACAGTAGAAGCTTGGTTCCTAAAATGCTGCCTACTCTTAAATGCTAAAAAAACTAAACTCCTCCTCTTTAAACCAACTACTAGATCCCCCACTTTAGATTTCTCTATCTCATCTATTAATGGTACCCTCATATCAGCTGACCCCACTACCAAACTGCTAGGTGTCATGATTTCCAACAATCTTACCTATGATTGTCACATCAATAACACCATTAAAACTGTAAACAGAAAAATGGGCTCCCTATACAGAATTAGAACATTCTTAACCCCTGCAGCCAAAGCTACTCTTGCCCACTCTCACCTTATTTCAACCCTTTTCTACGCCTCACCAATTTACACTAACCTGAAGAAAAATAATCTCTCAAAATTGGCTAACACATATAATAGTATTGCTAGATTTGTGACTGGTAATCAATTTAGAACACACCACTGCATGAACCTTCAACAACTTCACTGGCTTGAATTAGAAAATATGCTGCTTCTTTCCCAACTCTCCTTTGTCCATAGAGCTCTGTACCAACCTAATAACACTCCTGCACTCTCCAAACTTTTGACCCCCTACTCTAACCTGAACTCACTTCGTTCCTCCAGTAAACTACTAGTAACTTTAACTAAATCCAACAACCTTGCTGGTGACTCCCTCTTCTCTAACGCCCTTGGCAAACACTGGAATCAACTTCCTACTGAACTTACTTCTATTCCAACTCCTATTCTGTTCAAACAAAAACTCAGAAGCTACCTTAAAAATCAATGGTTATGTCCCTGCTGTAACCCCGACTAACTCTCCCTATAACCACCTCTACTCCTCCCTCTCCCTCTCCTTCCTCCTCCTTTCCTTCTACTATCTGTATGACCATCTCTTGACAAGCTTTAACTCTCTATTATCCTTCTCCTCCTTTAAGATTGTTTTATCTTTCACTGCAAGTATAAATTTTATTCATCTACTCACTCTTTCTGTAGTTTTCTTGTCTCTCTTTTACTCTCCTCAGATAACCTTCCTATAAAATATCTTGAAATAAGTTTTAACTGTATTTTTATGGTGTGAAATTGAGGTATCCTCTCATGCTATGTTATGTGAATAATAAATCCCATGATGTCTTCCTGTATATTTGCATATTCCCCCTCCTTTCCTCTTTCTTTCCAAGTTTATTTTTTGTAAATTATGTAACTGTGTTTATACATATGTGGAGCTTTTCTCCCCGGGCCTCTACTGAAAATGGAAATATATCCAGTTAGACTAGCCTGGTTAACAAATGTAAAATAAAATAAATAAATAAATAAATAAAATATTTAAACTAAGCTTCACTATATTCCTGACTAAATATAAGACAATCACCATTCCCTGATAATTTACTTAATAGAGCAAGGCAGTGTTGTGGTGAATGGCTCTTCTTGTTGTCAGGCCCAAGACAGAATGCACTGTCTCATTAAGAGACTTCTCAAAATAATATCCAAACTATTACTTCTGAGATAGATTGCATAATGACAATTTCTGGTCATCTGACGTCTAGCCCCCATGCAAAACCCCCATTGCTAGAAGCTGGCAGGACATAGCACCTACCTGTAAAAATACACACAAGGGCTTTTGCTCAGTTTTTTGGCAGGTGCTAGATGTCATAAAATAATTGCATTCCTCCATGCTTCCACAGCAGTAACTAGTTCACTCCAAAGACAATACAGAAAGCTTCCTAGTGCAGACTTTGTGTCTCTGGTTGCCTTGAAACCTGTGAGATAGCATCTTTATGGCCTAACCTATAAAGTAATTTAATTTCAGATATCTTTCTAAAGTTTGCTGGACTGAAGTTAACCCTCCAGTTTCCTCTGTTAAAACATATACATTTAAACACTTACAATAGTGCATGTACATTTCTGTTCTCTCCAGTAAGGCACACTGTGGATGCATTTCAAACACAAGCACTTTACAAACACCTTTTCAATACAAACATCTGTACAAATCGGTTTGGTATGCACATGACATACAGTTCTAATACATTTGAAACACCAGCATCTTGTATGAATCAGTTTGATATTCACAAATGACATATATTTATTTACAAAATTCCAGCTAGCTGTGCTGGCAGTATCTCCTGTCGTCACAGGATGTACCTCACTAGAACATCAAGCAAGAAGAAAGATCTCAGAGGTTTTTAACTAAAAAGATTATGGGCTTAAAAAGACCTACGCTACCAACAGTGACTAGAGTCTTTATTTCTATATTCAGTATCATATAGACTCCTTAGGAGCAGTCTGGGCTATAAATAATTCAGTAGTCCAATAAGTCTTATACCTGCAAAAAATCCAATTGTTCTATTAATACTTAGGACAGAGATCTAAAGCTACCTTAAATAAATAAGACAAGGTGGAGGTATAGTTTTGTCACACAGGTTCTACCCCTTTTGTGGAACAAACTGCTTCTCCAAATTAAGTTGTGTGTTACACTACTTGCTTTTAAACATGAGCTGGACAACTGGATGAATATTCATAAATTCACCCCTGTCATGACAAGCATGGCCCTTATAGAAAGGAGAGACAAGGCCTAAGGGGGGGACTGGAAAGGCAGTAATGGCCTCAAGGCTCAACTGCTTGCAACTCATACAGTCCTACTGTGAGCTCTCAGTTATTGTTATTACCTAATGTTTTGCAATTTAACAGGTTCAGCTTTACATTTTGGCTCATAGGTATGTACTAGGCTAATGGCCCTTGAGCCTTTACAAGCCTAGACCATAGGATTACCCTGGCATCGTGCCACCTGACCTTAGTTCCCAGTGCCTCTGTCAAGCAGAGCCACTGGAGTGATCCCCGGGGTGAATTTTCTATTTCCCATCCACTCATCAAGATTTCTCTTGAAGATGGCCAGTGAAGTGCTCTGTTTGACATGTATGAGAAGTATATTCCATAGCGTGAGCAGTCTGTGGGTTATGAACCTGTCCCTCCAGCTTGTTCTGTTGATTGTGGTTATGAGGTTGAGGTTTCTGGAGCATGTGGTGCTGAGGGATTGGGATTTCTTTAGATGTAGCATTTCTAACAGAGCTGGGTCAGGCATGGCTTTGTAAGTCAAGCATAGATCGCCTCTAAGTAGGCAATATGAGACAAAGAATAGTTGGAGTTTTTTAGACTCTGTCCATATAAGACAAGTGTTTAAGGCCTAGAATCCTCTTTGTGAGGTACTTTTGCAGCCTCTCCAGTTGTTGCAGGTGCCTAGTGAGGTACATGCCAAATGGGGCATTGTATTCGATGATTGCCCTAATGAAGAAAGAGTAGAGGGAGACAATGACCTCTTTCTTCCTGGATGCAAAATCCTTAGTAATGAGTTGTGCCACACAGAAGGACTTTCTGACCACAGTGGCAATGTGGTGGTCAAACGAAAGGTTGCTATAAACCTGTGTTCCCAGATCTCTTATAACGACTTCTGTGTTCAGTGGACTACCATCGATGTGGTAATTCATGGGAACCGGATTTTTCCCAAAGAGGATGACGACACATTTTTTGGCATTGAGCTTAAGGCCATGGTTCTGACACCAGTCATTGGGCTCAGTGAGGCCTTTCTGTAGGACATCAACATCATTTGGGGAGTTAATAGCTCTCAACTTGCAATCGTCTATGAACTTTGTCAGCCAGACACCCTTCGTGTGGCCTGGACTTTAGAGAAGTAGATAACCAAACAGGAGAGGACCCAGGACTGAACCCTGTGGGACTTCACTCGTGACTGGTCGACACTCTGACTTGGAGTCAGCTACTTTCACACTGTGGGTTCTATCTGTGAGCCAGTTTGCAATCCACCTAGTGATATCAGGGTTGATGCCTAGCTTAGTTGGTTTCTCTATGATTCCTGAGTTGGGAATGGTATTAAAGGCCTTGTCCAGCTCAAGGTAGGCTGTATGAACCACCTTGCCTTCATCCACAGCTCTGGTGACTGACTCAAAGAAGTCAACCAGGTTGAGCAGGCATGATCTACCTTTCAAAAAACCAAACTGTGTGGGATCCACAGTTTGGAAATTCCCTATATCCTTGTTTATTAGGTCCATGATGATGCATTCCATAGCTTTGCATATCAGACTCATCAGGCTAATGGGGCAATAGTTCCCAGGGTCTGCACTCACTCCTCCTTTGTGGAGAGGGATGACTGTAGCAGTACGCCATTTGGTAAGGACAAAGACTGAGGTGAGGCTGTGATTGTAAAGGGCACACGTGAGGTGCCAGTTCACTCTGTGGTTCATGTAGAACACAGCCAGGGATATTGTCAGGTCCCATAGAAGCTGTATTCTTGGCCTTAGACAGTGTTGTTTTAACCTGTGCAGCAGTAATACTGGGTGCCCGGCAGTCTACTGGTATTGTGATTGGTCTTTTGGTGGGGGAGAGAGGGGTAAAGTTGGCACTAAATCTGTTGGCCAGTATATTGTTAATATCTGTTGGCTCGATATAGGAGGTACCACTGTGCAGTAGCTAAGACCAAATCTGGGTATTGCTATGGAGATTCTTTACATAGCTACAGAAGGTCTTGTGGTTGTCTTTACTATCTGCTGCAATTCTGTTTTCAAAGCTAGCTTTAGAGGATTTGATGAGGGATCTCAACTTTTTGTTGAGGCTGATGAAGGAGTTTTTCCAGCCTTGGAACTTCACCTTATTCCACATCAGTTTTCTCCTTCTGTTGAAGAGTTTGTTTATGTCAGGGGACCACCAGATTGGCTTCCTTTTTTTGGAGGAGAGCATCTTGGTTCTATTGGGTATGGCGAGATCCATGCATTTCTGTACATGTTCATACAGTGCATTGGTGTATGATTTGGCGGTCATGCAAATATTCTCCATTTGCATGGATGCCATGAAGTTAGCCACCTCTGTTTTTAGGAGCCCAAAGTTAGCTTTGGAGAAGTTTTTCATGGTGGTTACCTTTGCACGAGGGGTGGGAGAGATGTGTATTTCCAAGGTGATTTGTTTGTGGTCGGATCTAACCAGGGAGGAGTTGACTATGGTATGGAGCAACAGTTGCCAATGTTAGTAATGATCAGGTCAAGGATGTTGCTACCTCTAATGGGGGTAAGAACGAGCTGGACTAGGGCATTGGAATTAATGAATTCCAGGAAATGCTGGGCAACTGTATTTGGTAAATGAGTAGTTTTCCCAGTTAATGGAGGGGTAGTTGAAGTTGCCCAGTATGAGAGTGTTAGGTTGAACCCTAATATTCTCCAGGGTGCTTAGTAACGTGGAGTGTAAGTCTTTGGACATGGTTGGGGACCTATAGCAGGCTATGACCTGAATTGCTGTCTTGCCCAATGTTAGCTGCACCTGAAGTATCTCTGATGCGTTATGTTGGGCTACCAGTCTGGACGTGTGCACATCCTTTATGAATATGGAAACACCACCGCCTTTGGAGCTTCGGTCCAAGTTCTGGGGCCGAAAGCTGTGGAATGAGTTACAGCCTGGTAGTGCAGGAGTGCTTTCTGCTGTCTTGAACCAAGTCTCTGTTACAGTGCAAATGTTGAAGTTCTCCATTTTAAGGAGTGCTTCGAGTGAGTACATTTTGAGATTTAGACTTCTAGCATTGAGCAGCATGACCTGCAGATTGCATTTGTTTGTAGCTGTTATGGTGGCAACTGGGTCTTTGGAACACTGCCTAAAAAGGCACTATAGGGGTGGCAAGAGCCTTGGCCAGTATCCGGAAGCCCAGGGGTGAAAGATGCAGGCCATCTCTGGCAAAGCATCGAGGTCTGTCAATTATGTCATCCCAGGTACACAGTTACTGGATCCCCTTAGAATGACACCAGAAACTTAGCCAATTGTTGGAATCAATAATTTTCTGCTTGTACTGTGGTATCATTCTGGGTGATGATAGGAGGCTGCTCAGGGCTAGGGTCATACCCGCCTGGACTACATAATCCAACAGCTCCTCTATGTCTCTTTTCATGTACTCCAGAGATGGACGTCTCAGGTCATTCACACCCACATGTACAATGACAGAGTCATATTTGTACCTGTTGTTGAGGGACTTGAGTGTGTGCATTATGTGGCGGATCCTGGCACCTGACAGGCAGCTGACTGTTACTTTCTCCTTATTCAACCTAGTGAGTGAGACATCAGTGTGCCTCACTATCGAGTCACCTATGACTCGTGTGTTGGGCATGCTGTTTTGCCTTAGGGGCTTTGGTTGAGTGGCACACTGTTTAGGAGAGTTATGTGTTTAGTGATTAGTGTTGTGTTGTTGTGCTTTTCTGCCTTGGAGGTCTCTGCTGTTAGGACTAAGAACTGCATAAACACACGACGGTATTAAGACACAATATTATGCAAAACTTTACACAGAGAGAAGACATACTGAAAAATATTCCTGAAATACCTTAGTAAAACATTTCTACCATGAAGTGGAACTACTTGCATAAATACAATGCAGTGCTCTATATTCTTGTATAAACTTTTTACATGAGTAATTAATTGTTTTTGTATATATACCACTTAGTGTCTTATTTTAGTATACACTGTGCCTTCTGATTTACATTCATAGTAAGATAACATATAACAGTTATCTAACATAAGAACAGATCAATACATTTACTGAACAATGAAGGAGATTAGACCTGGAGCAGCTAAATATTCGCCTAGTCTTCTACCTTTCTTTGGTCACAGTTAATTTTTGCCAGCTTTAAGAAATGTCAATGCATGCAATCTTTTATTTCCCAAAAATGTTCTTTTTTAATTAGTTTTAAGTAAATAATACATCATATTACTTCAGGTATATTCTGTGCACTATCAGGACATATCTGGTAAACTTTTTGTAGTAAACTTTATTTATTTATTTACACTTTATTGACTAGGTTAGTCCTGCTAGGCCAGCAGCCTCTTTTTAGCAAAGATTTACATCAATAATATGTTCTAATAATTACTAATTAACCTCATCAGATGTACAGGTCACATGCATTTAATCTCCGCATAACATCACATTTTTTTGTACAGTACTTCATTTCAGTGACTAGAAATTGGCATGAACATTTCTTTTTAACATTAGATTTCTTTACATAAATTTAGTTGAAGCATCTGGTCAGATACCTTAACATGCAAGTATACAAAACACTTGACACATAACACATACACTGCTTTGCACTTATCACAGATTTGATAAAGCATGATATTGGCTATGAAGCAATTAATACAGAACATATTGTTTTACCAATAAATTGATGTGTTTTGTTTCCTTTTCTGTTAACTTATGTTTGTCTGTGTCTTATGTAATAATTTAATAAAGGTGTTTAAAAGTAAATAATTGACGTGTGACACCATGCTTTATACAGGCATATAACATTTTAGAAAATAACTGACATGTGACAACATGATTTATAAAGGCATATCAAATTTAATGTCAGACTGTAAAGTCTATCTTATATTCTGTTATTTATTACACACAAGCTTACTGATACAATACCTTAAAAAGTCCAACAAATACACACATTTTAAAACTCTACATTTTTCTGACCATTTTATCCAAGGAATAAACATGTATGTATTATAAGCTCAAGGACAGTCAGTGATATGTCACAGGCAGGATGCAGAATACATTGAACATCTTGTACTGAAAGCATATGAATTTTAAATGCGGAGGTTATTTTTCTGTCTAAAACACATACCTCCTGCACTTTGTTAAATTTGTTCATTAAGTGTACAATATCTTAATTCCCTTTTTTAACTTTAGATACTTAACTATATATTAATAGATTTGTTAAGTATGGGTACATAAGAGCAGCAGAAATGGTCTACTGCAATATTTTATAAGATTTACAGCCTACTATTTGATATAAAATACTACTTTTTTGTGTATGTTCTCAGATGCTGGGCAAAACATTTTGGAAACTCGTATATAAAATGTTACACATTGCACATTTTGAAACAGTCCTTAGCTTATACTGCCTTTACCATTTAAATTAACAGCTAATATCCACATCTTGCATATTGTATTCTGCGATATACCTGACTGTACTATTTATTTTTTATGTGAAGGAACCAAAGTTCAATATATAAATAGTGCAAGGACTGTGGCAACTACGCTCTGATATCTGGAAAAAGAGGCATCAGCTAAGAGCTAGAGTGGCATGAGACCCAATCTTAACAGCTGTGAAGCTCCTTGTTGAGACTGAATATCACACAAATGATAGTGACAGCCAGCAAATGACAGAGGCAGAACTCGAAAAACAGCTTAATTTCTGCCTGCTGTGCCTACAATCTATCCCTAATATTTAAAAAAAAATAAAACCATGATTATTTATTATTATTATTTATTTATTTACATTTGTTGACTGGGAGAGTCAGACTGGACACAGGTCCGTTTTCAGCGGAGGCCTGTGGAGAAAAGCTCCACATTAAGTATTACTTGCATTATACAGTTAAAAAACATAGCATTTAAATATACACATTAGTCCAGCTGAGGACATAAGACAAGAATAAAACATAGATGTAAAACAGCTGTAGAACATAGTACAATTTTAAAATATGGTGACATATACTAAACATATTTACAAATGTAGTTGAGATTCATCAGTGAACAATTGATACAATCTGTTTTTGTGGTACATAACAGCCATTAGCAGTTGTTGCTACAAGAAGTTAGCACTATGCGGTAGGTAGCTGGGAACATGAGTAGCCAAGATTGCTAACAGTAGGTTGTTGATAGGGGGCCAAGAGAGGTAGTGGGTGGGTGGAGTGGATGGTATTGGGGGGGGGTTTGCAAGGGCATATCTGGCAAGTTTTTAAGTGTGATTTTAGTAAGGATTTGAAGTGGGTGCAAGAAGTTACAAAGGTAATTGAGGATGGGAGGGAGTTCCAGAGTTTGGCTATAGTGCAGGAGAATAATGCTTCTCCAGCAGAGTTAATGGCTCTTATGACCTGTAGGAGGTTTTTGTGGCTGGATCTTAGTGGTCTCATGGTTATGTAGGGTTGGAGTAGATTCTGGAGAGATGAGACTTTTAGTGGTTGGTTTATTAGTTTGTGGGTGAGTGCGAGTTGGTACCATTAAAGGAGGTGGGGGAGCTCTAGCCAGCCCAGCTCTGCTAGTGAGAGACAGTGGTGAGTACGGTAGGAAGCTCCTGTGGTGAATCTGGCGATTTTGTTGTAGCAGGTTTCAAGCTTATTTAGGTCACACTGTAAGGTTAGTAAATATTGGAGAGGCGTAGGGTAGAGATAAGATAAGAATTTGCTATTTGCTACTGAAATTTTAGCTGCTTTGGCATGTCGTTGCTGAGTTCTATATAATGCTCCTAGTTTTTTGTGCGCTTTTTTAATGGTCATGGAAATGTGAATGTCAAAGTCCAGTTTATTGTCTATTTCTACACCTAGTAATTTGGTGTGTTCTGTAGGATGGACGGTGGTGTTGTCTTTTGCTGTGATGTTAAAAATGAGAGCTGTCTAGGGTAAGTTTGGTGGGTTGGAAGATTAGTAATTTTGCTTTGTTTGGGTTGAGTATTAGTTGGGCATCAGATAATTAATTTTCAATAGAAGAAAATGCTTCATGGGTGACTTTTTGCAGCTGTCAGCACTCACTAAGTGCTTTACAGGATATGAAGGTCGGCAAAGCACTTCAAGCTTTTTTCCCCTTTTTTGCCATAACTTGGAGTACATACATAAATAAATCTTCATGCACTACAAAGAATTATGATCGGGTCTCCAACTGTAACCTTGTATTACACATTCTTGACATGGATGCCAAGATTCACCTTTCAAGCTTCCCTCTTGTAAGGAATTTCACGGAACCCATGCCTCGAACACAAAATAAAGAGGTTATGACCACTGATGCCTCATATTTATTCATGTTCATATATACATACACATATATATATATATATATATATATATATATATATATAGGAGCACTACAGAATCCTGAAAGCCCAAAATACTGAAAGTTTAAAATACTGAAAACTCATAATCCTGAAAACACACAGGATACCAACACTCACTATATTCCAGCACAAGTACATACAGAATCATATTACCCTTCAACTATATGCAGGGGGGAAAGCCCTCCTACTACTTAAATATATCAACTCCGAGATTGCACTTAGTGTAGTGAAGTGCAATCACGGAGTTGATCTATTTAAGTAGCAGGGGATGTGGGGGATGCAGAGGGGCTTGCCCCCCTGCTTATTACTTGGAGAAAAGTAATATAGTTTGTGTTTTATTTGTTTCTGTATATACTTGTGCTGGAATATAGTGAGTGTTGGTATCCTGTGTGTTTTCAGGATTTTGAGTTTTCAGTATTTTGAACTTTCAGGATTCTGTAGCACTCGCGACCCAGACAGCTGTCTTGCTGTAAACTTGGTATTATCTCTTCTCACTGCTCCCACCCTGAAAGCTCACACAGGAGGTCTGCATCCAGTTGAGAACACTGGTCTACCCTCAATAACAAATGTAACTAAGGTTACTACTTTTTCTAAAGACTTTCTGCTTAAACTGTTGAATTCAGCCATACTGGGTCAACAGCACCAAACTTTCCAGCCCTTAAATAAGGCTCATAATGCTAAACAGTTCCACCAAATTGCACTGTTAAAGTTGCTGTCTGTGTTTAAAAACAGAACATAAATTAGAATTTAAAGCAAGTACTGTATACTGCTGAGCTGGGTCTAAAGGCACCTTTTAGGCTGTCCGCCACAGTAATTTGGCTCCCTCCATATTGTTAAAATTAGCTAGTTTGCCCCAGTATCTTCTTTCTTACACCTAACATAATAGCTTGAACACAGTAATTTCACCCTGCTCTCCCTCACATAGCCCTGAAAATTATACCCTAGAGGCTATAAAATTAACCTGCAAGAAAAAATGCAGCTTAAACATAGTCTATAAATTGGTGCAAAAAAACAAATTAAAAATACAGCCAAATACACAACCATACATACCAAAAGCCTAAAGAAATACTTGGAGTCAGTGCTTGCCTCACTGCGCTCAAACTTGCTCCGCTCACTTCCCTGCCCCCGATTCTTACCCACCCCCACTAGTGCTACATTTAAACTAAATTTAGCCACTCACCTCATGCTAAGTACCAATCAGTGCCTCATACATCACTGAACACCCTTCCCCCTTAACCCATTTCCTTCTCTTCCATTCTTCCACACCTGTTGGCACACTCGACCATCAAAATTGGCCCACCCCCTAACAAAATGCAAACAAGTAAAAAAATAGTAATTACCCTACTGCCTATACTATTTCTATTTTACCATCTTCCTGCCTACGAACACAAACTGACCATGGTATTCATTACTCAAATGGTCAAACAGCCACCCACGACTTCACACATAACACCAGACACTTGACCATCCCCAGCACATGGAATCTATCACCCTCAACAAAACATCAGCCCTGTAAAGCCACAAAACATAATCCTACAGAGAAAAACTATATAAAACTTATAAACAAACTCCTAAACCTTACAGTATTCTGTCACTATAACCTTATAACACATGGGAACATACATCCCAGCCCTGGCCCACCCACACTCAATAACCTTCACTCCCCTACCACAACCCCCACAGTCAAGCTACCCCTTTCTACTCCCATTAGTTCCCTCCTAGCATTTCACCTAAATATTAGAAGTGTTAACAATAAGATTCCCACCCTACATGCCCACCTAGCAACCTACTCTCCAGACATTATGCGTCTTACGGAAAGCTGGCTAAAACCTAGTACTACTGATAATAACATAATACCTCCAAGATATAATATTCACTGGTTAGACTGTACTACAAGGAAAGGAGGTAGGATAGCAGTCATTTACAAAAATACTCTGTTAATGGAGACCCCATTCAACCACCCCAGTTCAATAATGCAGAACTCCTCATAACCAAACTACAGATTAACCAGAACACATGCTTGAACATCGTCTGTGCTTACATTCCACCAGGCAACAACTTAAATACCCTAGAGGACATCCTATACTGGTTATCCACTGCCTATCCCCAAGAAACCATAGTTCTGGTGACTTCAATACTGACTGGCACCCCTGCTACTCTCTGACCCCCACCCCCACCCCTATACCCTTATCTGGGTTTAAACAGACCATAACCTCTCACACTAGGATAAACAAAACAACCAACAGGGAAAGTATCCTAGACTGGATCCTAGTTAATAACCAACCCCAACTGTACACAGCTGGCACTCTCCCTGATGACCTAAGCAACCATTTACTAACCTATATCATAAAACATAAGGCAAGAAACCATCACCAGATCAAATATAAAACACTCAGAAACAGGAAATACATTGACACTGCTATATTCCTAAATTATCTAAAAGCAGTTGACTGGTCAAAACTAAAACATCTACCATTAGAAGAGGCTATAGCTCACTTTAACACTAAATTCCCGAGTACCCTTGATTCCCATGCTCCAGCATGTACAATACAATACAATTTAGATCAAAGACAACACCATGGCTCATAAAAGATACCAAATCTAAAATCAAAACTAGAAACAGAGCCTGGGCCAGTTGGAGAACAACTAAAGCCCCACTTGACCATCTAAAATATCGTCAACTCAGGAATGATAAAAAAAACAATCTACTTTACTAGATTTAAAAAAGCTTCTACCAAAATCTCATACACAAACACCAACACAACCCTCAAAAGTTCTGGGAAGGCTTAAATCAACTACTTCATCCAGGTCATTCTGCCACCCCAGTCCCGGCTAACCACACCCATAGTTCCCCAGAGACCATAGATGGCACTTATAATAACTTTTTCACTGAAACAATCCAATCCCTAGGAAATCAACTAACCCCCGCAAACTTAAACCACACCCCTCATCTACCCACTAATCACCCCCAATTTAGCTTCCAACCAATATCCACTAGTTTTATCAAAACACTTATAAAAAAACTAAAACCTACCACCCTCGCTGCTGACCTCCTCCCTGCAGAGCAGCTACAAATAGCTGCAGATGCTATTGCATATCCCATATCTATCCTTATCAACAGAACCTTCTCAGAAAGCGCTATCCCATCCCTCTGGAAAATATCCCACGTCATCCCACTCCATAAAGGTAGTAGCTCCTCAGACATATCCAACTACAGACCCACTGCCATTCTTTCCCCACTAGCCAAAATAATGGAGAAATGTGTACACAAGCAACTAATGCAATACCTTACACAGAATAACTTAATATCCAACTACCAGCATAGTTTCAGGCCATACCACAGCACCACCTCAGCCCTCCTTTCCTTTACTAATACTATAAACCAAAACAGGAATCACAATATGCTATCCTCCACCCTCTTTCTTGACCTATCAAAAGCCTTTGACATGGTCAACCATGAACTTATCATTCTTTCACTAAAATCTATTTCCCTCAATAACCACGCAATCCAGTGGTTCCAGTCCTACCTGACTGGTAGACAACAGGCGGTATTATGGCAGGGCAAACTCTCCCAGCCAGCTACCTTTCACACTTGATGTCCCTCAAGGATCCATACTAGGACCACTACTCTTCTCTATTTTTGTCAACAACCTTCACACTGCTATCCCTAAAGCTCTCTGTATTCAATATGCAGACAATTCCACTCTGATCTGCTCAGCCACCTCCCCATCCAAACTGCAAATCCTAACCCAAAATACATTTGACACTATTGAGAACTGGCTCACCAACCAATGGCTACTGCTGAACCCCAATAAAACTAAAATTCTACTCTTCATCCCCACTAGTAGATCTGCCACACTTTCATTCTCTGTCACGTCTAACAATGGTACCACTATCTCCCCAGATGAACACACCAAACTTCTAAGGGTTATCACAGACAATAATCTCAAATTTGACCTACAGGTCAACAAAACCATACAGACCATCAATAAGAAGCTTGGATCACTGTACAGAAACAAGACATTTCTAACCCCACTGGCTAGGACTGCAGTCGTCCGGTCACACCTACTCTCTACTCTTTTATATGCCTTGCCTGTACTCTGAAACCGCAACAAATCTGAATTAGGTAAGCTGTCCCATAGCTACAACCATATTGCCAGATTCGCCACAGGCTCCACCTATAGAACCTACCACTGCCAGAACCTGAAACAACTAGAGTGGCTAGAACTGCCCAGCTTAATTCAATTCAATCAGCTCTTAATAGCGCACAAAATTCTGTACCACCCTGAGGATACCCCCTCACTTATAGATATTAAGCCATATAGCACCCTGAGATCCCTATGGTCAGCCAACAAACTATTGGTCCAAACCCACAAAGCTAATAATTCTACTGGTAAATCCCTGTTTGCCAACTTTGTTGGCAAAACCTGGAATTCGTTGCCAAACTATATAACCCTACAATTCTCCAAACGTCACTTCAAAAAAAAAAAAAAAACTCAAATAGTTATCTCAAAGTGAACTGGCTTTGCCCATGTACCAACCCAGCATAATTTGTAAATATCATAACATGCAACTACGTCACCAAGCTCTATATCCAATCTGACATCTCTTGCTTTTAATTGTGTCTGTCCATGAGAATTGTGAGTCCCTACTAGGGAACACTACTAAGCCATTGTACAGAATCACTTTGTTTTATATTTTACATTTTCTAATGTTATCCAACTTCTTGTGTAATCTATGTAAGGAGGGAGGGGATCTACTTTGATTCACTGAAAACTCATTCCACTGAATTTCAAAACACTCGCACCAAACAGCTGAAACCTCAAATTACTGAAAACTTATTTCACTAAATGTAAGCACTGTTGGGCAAATAAAAGATATATGCCCTTCTCCCCACTGTAGTGCAATCCTGGAGTTAGTATATGTAACTGGGGGGGATGTGGGAGGCACTTTTGGTTTTATACTGTTAGCTTTCAGTGAAATGAGACTCATAAATATAAAAACTAAGTAGGTGGGGGGGCTACACCACCCACACACCCCCTAACTATATATACTAACTCGAGGATTGCACTACAGTGGGGAAAAGGGTATATACATTTTATTTGCCCAATAGTACTTACATTCAGTGAAATATGATTCAGTGAAATGAGATTTCAGTGACTTGAGCGTTCAGGGATTTTTTGAGGGTGAACTGAAATTCAATGAAATGAGTTTTCAGTGACTCAAAGTAGACCCATATATATATATGCATATATATATATATATATATATATATATATATATATATATATATATATATATATATATATATAAATATATATATATATATATATATATATATATATATATATAGACACACCCGCACGCATACATATAAGTATGTATGTGTGTGTGTGTGTGTGTATATATATATATATATATATATATATATATATATATATATATATATATATATATATATATATATATATATATATATATATATATATATATATATATATATATATATATATGTGTATATATATATATATACATTATATATATATATATATATGTATGTATGTCTATATAGGTTCATAGGTAGGTACAAGACTATCAGCCCAAGGGCCTAAGTAAGCCTAGCCAACAAGGTTCCCTGGCTTACGCCACCCAAAAAAGTTATTTTCCTGTGCCCCTGTTGAGCAGAGCCACAGAAGTGATCCCAGGGATGCATTTCCTATTTCCCATCCACTCATCAAGATTTTTCTTGAAAAGTGCTAATGAGGAACTTTGCTTGTCATAGATGGTTAGCTTGTTCCAGGGTATGGGAAGTCTCTGGGACACAAATTTATCCCTCTAGCATGTCCTGTTTGTTGTGGTGACAAGGTTTAGGTCCGTAGAGCATGTAGCTCACAGGGATTGGGATTTCTTTTGGTGTAGCATGTCCAATGGCTCCGGTTTGACATAGCTTTACATGTTAGGCAGAGATCATCTCAGACTAGACAATATGCTATGGAGTAAAGCTGGAGGTTTTTGAGATGGCCAGTGTAGGGCATCTGTTTGAGGCCAGTAATCCTCTGTCAGCTACTTCTGTGGCTTTTCCAGCTGCTGCAGATGTATTGTGAGGTACATTTCAAAAGTGGCATTGTACACTATGATAGGTCTAATGAGTGTCGAGTAGAAAGGAACAATAACCTCTTTTTTTCCTGGATGAGAACCCTTTTGTGATGAGGTGTGCCATGTAGAAGGATTTCCTGACTACTGTGGCAATGTGATTATCAAAGGAAAGACTACTATCCACCTGGGTCACAAGGTCTCTTATCACACATTTGGCATTAAGTAGACTGCTGCCTATGTGGTAGTTCGTGGGTACAGAGTTTTTACCAAAGGAGATGACAATGCAATTTTTCGCATTGAGCTTGAGGCCATGGCTCTGACATCAGGCATCTGTCTCAGTGAGGCCCTCCTGTAGGATGTCCACATCAACTAGGGACTCGACTAAGGCTCCTAGTTTGCAGTCATCTGTGAACTTAGTTAGCCAAAGCCCTTCTGTGTTAACCTGTACTTCAGAGAAGTAGATACCAAACAGGAGAGGTCCCAGGACTGAACCCTGTGGTACTCCACTTGTCACTGGTTTGAAGTCAGATTTGGAGTCCGCAACTTTTACAGTGTGGGTTCTGCCAGTCAGCCAGTTGGCAGACCATCTTGTGACATAACAGATTTATACCTAGTTTAGTGAGCTTAGCTATAATTTCAGAATAGGGGATGGTGTCGAAAGCCTTGGTGATGTCAAGACAGGCTGTGTGAACCACCTTACCCTTACACACGTCTACAGCTTTGGTGACTGCCTCAAAGATGTTGATTAGGTTCAGAAGGCATGATCTGCCTTTCACAATCCCAAACTGGGTGGGGTCCAGAGTTTGGAGGTTACCAATTTCTTTGTTTATGAGTTCCATGATGATACGTTCCATGGCCTTACAGACCAGGCTCATCAGGCTAACAGAGCAATAGTTCCCGGGATCAGTGGTGGCTCTCCCTTTGTGGAGTGGGATAACTGTTGCTGTGCACCATTCAGTGGGCACAAAGCCTGACGTGAGGCTATAACTGAACATGGTGCTTAGGTGGGGAGCCAGTTCGTTCTGAAGTTCATTTAAAACGCAGCCTGGGATGTTGTCTAGTCCCATGAATGCTGTGTTTTTGGCTCTAGAGAGTGCATCTTTTACCTGCGTAGTTTTGATTACAGGGACTCTGCATTCTTCCTGTATAGATATGGGTCCTTTAGGGGTTGAGAGGGGGGTAAAATTAGCACTGAACCTATCTGCCAAGTTGTTGGCAATAATAGTTGGTTCTGTAATTTTCGTTCCATTGTGCTGTAACTCAGAGCATATATATATATATATATATATATATATATGGATCTACTGTACTTCCATCAAAAAAAATTTCCTAGAAAAAGAAAGTAGACCCACACTTACGCAAACGTGCACTTAACCGAAAGTGCACTTTCGAGAAGAATGTTTCAACGAACCAACCAGGAACACCAAAACAATGTTTTTGCAGGGGGCAAAGCCCCCTTGCACTCCCCATGTGGGGGGGTTGTGACCCCCACACCCCCCCCTACTTAAATATACCAACTCCGAGATCGCACCAAAGTAGGGAAACAGGTAAGTTCCCTTTTCCCCACTGTCCACCTGGGTCACAAGGTCTCTTATAACACATTCGGCATTAAGTAAACTGCTGCCTATGTGGTAGTTCATGGGTACAGAGTTTTTACCAAAGGGGATGACAATGCACTTTTCGGCATTGAGCTTGAGGCCATGGCTCTGACATCAGGCATCTGTCTCAGTGAGGCCCTTCTGTAGGATGTCCACATCATCTAGGGACTCGACTATGGCTCCTAGTTTGCAGTCATCTGCGAACTTCGTTAGCCAAAGGCCTTCTGTGTTAACTTGTACATCAGAGAAGTAGATGGCAAACAGGAGAAGTCCCAGGACTGAACCCTGTGGTACTCCAATTGTCACTGGTTTGAAGTCACACTTGGAGTCCACAACTTTTACAGTGTGGGTTCTGTCAGTGAGCCAGTTGGCAGCCCATCTTGTGACATAACGGATTTATACCTAGTTTAGTGAGTTTAGCTATAATTTCAGAATTGGGGATGGTGTCGAAAACCTTGGCGATGTCAAGATAGGCTGTGTGAACCACCTTACCCTTACCCTCATCTACGGCTTTGGTGACTGCCTCAAAGAAGTTGATTAGGTTCAGGAGACATTCACAAACTCAAACTGGGTGGGGTCCAGAGTTTGGAGGTTACCATTGTCTTTGTTTATGAGTTCCATGATGATACGTTCCATGGCCTTACAGACCAGGATCATCAGGCTAACAGGGTAATAGTTCCTGGGATCAGTGGTGGCTCCCCCTTTGTGGAGTGGGATAACTGTTGCTGTGCACCATTCAGTGGGCACAAAGCCTAACATGAGGCTATAATTGAACATGGTGCTTAGGTGGGGAGCCAGTTTGTTCTGAAGTTCGTGTAAAACGCAGCCTGGGATGTTGTCTAGTCCCATGGAGGCTGTGTTTTTGGCTTTAGAGAGTGCATCTTTTACCTGCACAGTTCTGATTACAGGGACTCTGCATTCTTCCTGTATGGATATGGGCCCTTTAGTATATATTTATTTATATATATATGTTTATATATATATATATATATATATATATATATATATATATATTCATGCGTGTATATATATATATATATATATATATATATATATATATGTAGATATATATATATATATATATATATATGTATATATATATATATATATATATATATATATATATATATATATATATATATATATATATATATATATATATATATATATATATGGATCTACTGTACTTCATCGAAAAAAATTTCCTTGAAAAAGAAAGTAGACCCACACTTATGCGAACGTGCACTTAACCAAAAGTGCACTTTCGCAAAGAACATTTCAACGAACCGACCAGTAACACCAAAACAATGTTTTTGCAGGGGGGAAAGCCCACTTGCACTCCCCATGTGGGGGGATGCGACCCCCACACCCCCCCCCTACTTAAATATACCAACTCCGAGATCGCACTAAAGTGGGGAAACAGGTAAGTTCCCTTTTTCCCACTGTAGTGTACCTGCTGAGCAGAGCCACAGAAGTGATCCCAGGGATGCATTTCCTATTTCCCATCCACTCATCAAGATTTTTCTTGAAAAGTGCAAATGAGGAACTTTGCTTGTCATAGATGGTTAGCTTGTTCCAGGGTATGGGAAGTCTCTGGGACACAAATTTATCCCTCTAGCATGTCCTGTTTGTTGTGGTGACAAGGTTTAGGTCCGTAGAGCATGTAGCTCACAGGGATTGGGATTTCTTTTGGTGTAGCATGTCCAATGGCTCCGGTTTGACATAGCTTTACATGTTAGGCAGAGATCATCTCAGACTAGACAATATGCTATGGAGTAAAGCTGGAGGTTTTTGAGATGGCCAGTGTAGGGCATATGTTTGAGGCCAGTAATCCTCTGTCAGCTACTTCTGTGGCTTTTCCAGCTGCTGCAGATGTATTGTGAGGTACATTTCAAAAGGGGCATTGTACACTATAATAGGTCTAATGAGTGTCGAGTAGAAAGGAACAATAACCTCTTTTTTCCTGGATGAGAACCCTTTTGTGATGAGGTGTGCCATGTAGAAGGATTTCCTGACTACTGTGGCAATGTGATTATCAAAGGAAAGACTACTATCCACCTGGGTCACAAGGTCTCTTATCACACATTTGGCATTAAGTAGACTGCTGCCTATGTGGAAGTTCGTGGGTACAGAGTTTTAACCAAAGGAGATGACAATGCAATTTTTCGCATTGAGCTTGAGGCCATGGCTCTGACATCAGGCATCTGTCTCAGTGAGGCCCTCCTGTAGGATGTCCACATCAACTAGGGACTCGACTAAGGCTCCTAGTTTGCAGTCATCTGTGAACTTCGTTAGCCAAAGCCCTTCTGTGTTAACCTGTACTTCAGAGAAGTAGATACCAAACAGGAGAGGTCCCAGGACTGAACCCTGTGGTACTCCACTTGCCACTGGTTTGAAGTCAGATTTGGAGTCCGCAACTTTTACAATGTGGGTTCTGCCAGTCAGCCAGTTGGCAGGCCATCTTGTGACATAACAGATTTATACCTAGTTTAGTGAGCTAAAGTGATAAAGGTACGTCAGTGTTTCTTAATGGTTCATTTAATCGTTCTTCGCTGAACTGCACTTTCGGTTAAGTGCACTTTCACGTAAGTGTGGGTCACCTGCTATTTTTCACAGTGATGTACTTTCGATAAAGAAAAGTAGACCCATATATATATATATATATATATATATATATATATGTGTGTGTGTGTGTGTGTGTGTGTGTGTGTATCTACTTTGATCCAGCAAATTTACGTTTCATCGAAACGCAAATTAGCGAACTCACACAAAAGTGCATGTTTTCGAAAATGCACTTTCTTGTAAAAAAAAAAAAAAAAAAAACCTAAACCCCCAAAAAACACACTAAATACAATTATGCAGGGGTGGCAAGCCCCTCTGTGCCCCATACACCCCTCCTACTTTAATATTCTCACTCTGAGATCGCACTACAGTTGGGAAAAGGGAATATTCCCTTATCCCCACTGTACCACGATCTCAGCAATTGTTTGTTTAGTTGTACATCAACACTAAACATTGATATACAACTAAAGTAACATGCAAACTGCATGGTTTTATTTCATTTGTTTTTTGTTTTTTTTTAATTCTGTTCTTACACAAAAGTGCATTTTCAAAACATGCACTTTCACTCGTTTCATCTGGGACCTATATATATATATACATACATGCACACACATTGTTTTTTTTACTTGGCTGCATACTTCTATAGCTGAGTACTTTTTCATTATGTCAACAAACTTTATTCAGCTTTAACATATACAAGCAATTTAGCAGTTAAAATCATGTAAAAATAATTAGCTGCTGTCCTGTTTTTCAATCAGTCTAACTACTCTCCAGCTGATATAGGTATTTTAAATCTTAAAATCTACAGCAAAAATGCCAAATACACAATATGTTTTTATCACCACTTTTTATAGCAGGCAATTATTTTACTGTTCACCCTACTGGATTGCCCTCCCTAGGATTGGAGGGACATGTGCGTCTTTGGGACCATTCATAACAGCCTGTCTTGAGCAGTCTGATAAAATATCTGCTGTAATCTTTACAATGCACTTTTATGTCAGTGAAAAAAAACTGAACAGTAAATCTGTTAACATTTTACACAGACTCATTTACCATTCCTCAGCAGCACTGTCATTACAAAATAGTTGCCTCAGAAGTATATTTTTTTTTATAATTTACTGAAACAAAATGTCATTCAGCTATCATTTACCATTAGAAAGTTATTAATCAACGACTCTTGTAGAACAGGATTATATTTTTCATAAACTAACACTTTACATCATTTTTATGCAAGTGCAAGTTGACATCCATTTTATACAGTTGATTTAATATTACTTATTTGAAGTAACTTTGTCTGAGCTTCAGTTTCACATAAGTACATTTTTACATCTACATTGCAAACATACGTATTAAAGAATGATCCTAAACAAAATAGTAAGTTAACATACTCCAAAACAGCATGCACATTCATTAATTACACTGATGACTTGGATGAAAGTTGAAACTGTATATGCATGACAATAATTAAAATTTGTAATATAATACCACATTGTTTTCCAGGACTTTAAAAAATAAGTAACACCTCTGGTAGAATCCTTGTGAAATTACAGAAAGTAGGGCTTTTGGTTAAAGTTACTATTAAAACTGATAAAACAATTCAGCAAGCATGGCTTATATTTCAGATACAGAACATTATGTCCGCTATATAGGAACAATTACATAAAGCATTTTGTAAGATATTATACGATTATATTATTTCATAATAACTGCCGGCTGTTTAAACAATACTGATTTTCTAGTATATCAAATGACCACCATATGCCAGGCATTTATTTACCACATATACTTTGTTTTGAGAGCATGCCTTCGTTGAAGGTTGGGCATCAAGCTGGCAACTCGGCACCATAAAAAAATCTACTGCCAATCATTAGCAGACCGGAGTTCCGCTGTGACGACCCCTAACCGGGAAAAGCCGAAAGACGAATAACTTTGTTTTGAGAGATATGCAATGTCTTTAAAATACATGATTCATACTCTAGAAATGAGCAGATAATACACGTACTGCACAACACAATGACACATCAAAATTCAATCTCCTATACTGGTGAATCTATGCCTGAAAATTAGGAGCAAAATACATATCTGGGGGACTTTTTGCACAGAAGAAAACGGGTAGGGTTTGTAATTTATACTTCTGATACACTCAAAGATTTCTGATTTTACTCTGTGTCAGTTACTGCATTTGCAGTCGTAGTTGAAGATATTTTTGACATCAGCAGCCTTGCATTTATTTATTTATTTTACATTTGCTTACCAGGAAAGTCCAACTGGGCATGGACCCCATTTTCAGAGGAGGACCGGGGAGAAAAGCTCCACAAAGATTAGTACAGTAAATACAATACACATGTTAATAAAGTACAGTACACAGTCAAAAGTTAATAAAGTACAGTTTCAATGCCAAGAAAGGAACAAAAAGTAAATATACTATAAGGAAAACAGTGCGTTACAATAAACAATACAGTTGAAAGGTCATTTTGTTCAGTCATTCGACTACATTCAATAGTGGATAGTACAGTAAACACATTGATTAAGAGTATAGAAAGTTGCTGTTGCAAGCTTTCATAGATGGTTAAGGTATGATATGATTTCCTATGCCAAGGCACCTTTACTATAGTAACAGGTGAAAAGGCAACATTTATTATAAGAAAGCATTGCACTGACCACTTTATCTGTCATATTATAATAGCATAAGATTGCATTATATATTTTACACATGGAATTGCATTTAAGAAGAGAGTAGCTGCAGCTGTTAAAGGACCACTACGTACAAATGATGAAAAAAACATATATTTTTTATCTAGTCATGAATTTCTGCAACTCTCAAAGCTGCTTGCCACAAAATAAGTATTCATTCCTAATTTCATTGTTTTTTGTTCCCTGTCTGCACTCATTAGGGGATGACATCCTAATGAGTTATTTCCCCTGGAAACCTAAATCTTGCCGAAAAATGCAGTATGACAGCCCTGAATGTGAGAAAAAGTAGCCCTACCATTTGTTGTCAGATTAGACTTCCATTCACTTACAGTGGAAAAACTGCCAAGTTTAAGAGTCTGCAGATCAAGTGTCATTGACTGGTCTGCACTGAGTTTTACATATGCTGTTCCCACTAATGTACTGCCCAGTCTCTAAAAAAGCTTGTAAAAGTGCCAACAAATTACTGAAATTAAAACAACTTTTTACAAAGAGCAATTTTGTTAGCTGCCATTCCTGACCAAGTTACTCCTCCCATCATACCTCCCAAACGTACCAAATTGCTCAGTTTTTACTGAGTTTTGAGATCCAAATAATAGGGTGCTATGATTCCCGAGTGGCACTCCTTAATTTCTGAATTTCCCGGCTTTATATTTTAATTTTATCCCTTGGCGTTTTGAGCTGACGTTATCATGTGCGTGATGATGTCAGCTCCGTGAAACTGCCTACCAACCTGTCAGAATTGAGCTCAAGGGCTCACGTGCATGCATTTCCAGTTGTTTCAGCTAAGAGGGAATAATTCTGTTTCTGGTTTCTGCAAATGGAAAATGGTTGTTCTACAAATGGAGAATGCTGCTCCAGCCAAGCCATTCACATTAAGAATTCTGGGTACTGCAGTACACTCACATTCTGGATAGCTGCTGCATAGATAGCAAGCCACGAGGGAGCAAACAGAAATGTTAAGGTAGATAGCTGTTTTGAGCAATCTCTGCCGTAGTATCTGTGTGGAAATGATTTGGTAGTAGCAGGTGTGTGTGTGTGTGTGTGTGTGTGTGTGTGTGTGTGTGTGTGTGTGTGTGTGTGTGTGTGTGTGTGTGTGTGAGAAAGAGATCGGAAGATGGTGTGTGAGTAAATGCGTGTATGAATGAGAAAGTGGGCATGTGAGAGAGATCGGAAGATAGTGTGTGAGTGAATGCGTGTATGAATCAGAAAGTGGGCATGTGAGAGAGATCGGAAGAAAATGTGTGAGTGAATGCATGTATGAATGAGAAAGTGGGTATGTGAGAGAGATCAGAAGAGTGTGTGTGAGTGAATGCGTGTATGAATGAGAAAGTGGATGTGGTGAGCTTTTTTTTTTTTTTTTTTAATGTGAACCTTTAAAAAGTCTGTAGTGGGAGTGCTGGTTTTCCAATGGCCAAACTGCTCCTTTGCAGGTGTATGTTAGCACTGGCCACTTCAGTACTCCCAGTCAGTCCTTTCAAATGCTGGATTGCAGGAGGATAGCTGCTGCAGAGGCAGCAGCTATCCATTATATAAAGATCTCCATGCTCTGCACAGTCAAGAGCAGTAGGGAGGCTGTGCAGCCTTTTTTACTACAAACTTATATTCCATCACACCAAGAAGGTGCACGCTCTCCCTTTCACCCAGCAAGTATTCATTGAGAAGAGTGATAAGAACACTCTATCAGATTGTTTGTATGGATTAGGCACATGACCATTATTTTCATAATTTTTCTTTGTGTTATGCAACTTTCTGTCATCCTACTAAGCTACATTTTTGGATTTTTGACTGGTTCATTTTCTATTCTAGAATTACTCAAATAGTCTCCTCAATCTAAGTTGCATATAACCTCAGCTATTGCTGTAGTCATCCACTAGGTCTCAACCCTGCTGAACTTGCAGATAGAGGTTGCTTCTTCAGGAAGAGGAGATCTCAGAGGATTACATTTATAATCTGTCTCCTGCAATCCAGGCTTTGAACAGTCTCAATTTACCTAATTGTGGCCCTGAGCAAGTCACTTATTGATTGCCCAGGAAATGGGACACTTTTGCTTAGTCAGCTTAGCTGATTAACAAAAAACATTTGTCTGACTCCAGGCAAACTGAGTAACTTTCTGTGCCTTGTAATATTTATATATCTTAAAAATGGCAAATGATTTCTTCCAATCTTTCCAGTAATGGGCCCATACTTTTTGCACATGCAAGCAGCTGAAGCTATATGCCTTAATTTCCGAATTTCCCAGCTTTTTATTTTATTTTTTTCCTCGACATTTTGAGCTTATGTCATCATGTGCATGATGACATCAACTCCCCGAAATGAACTACCAGCCTGTCAGAATTGAGCTCAAGGGCTCATGTGTGTTAATTTCCGGCTGTTTCAGCCAAGCGGGAATAACTGTGTTTCTTGTTTCTGCAAATGCAGAATGGTAGTTCTGCAAATGGAAAATGGCTGCTCTAGCCAAGCCATTCACATTAAGAATTCTGGAGAATGCAGTACACTGACGTTCTGGATAGCTGCTGCAGAGGTAGCAAGCCACAAGGGAGCGAACAGAAACCTTAAGGTAGGTAGCTGTAGTTGTTTAATTTGCACTGACATTTTGAGCAATCTCTGAGGTAGTAGATGTGTGGAAATGATTTGGTAGTAGCAGGTGTGTGTGTGTGTGTGTGTGTGTGTGTGTGTGTGTAAGTAGATGTGTATGATGGAAATGTTCTGAATTGGGCAGTTTTGTTATTATTGGTTCATGCATTTTGTTTCATTGCTTAATGGAAACATGTTCAAACGATAAATTTAAAATGCGCTGTACGTCTAACAAGTGTGCTGTATTATACAAGGAATATAATTTAATAAAGTCAGGAAGGTGTATCAAAGAACACATGTATGTTTCTTGTTTTATGTGCAAGGTGCCTCCTACGATTTGAAAACAGCCTAAATGTAAACTTTATCCACCGCTGGCCACAGTGGCCAGATGCATTTTCTTTGGATGTGGTATGGGTTTCAATGCTGTTTCGATGAATGTGAGTTTCAAGGGCAGAGATGCTTTAATGCAAAGTCTGTTTTCATTGTGAGACAGTATTGCTTTGTTTAACAAATGTCTATTAGTGTTTGTGCATTGTCCTATAAAATGTAAAAATAAAATCCAAATAATTATTGAAGTAAAGCAGTATGCACATTAGTGTTTATGGTAAATGGGGCAAAATAGCCAGGTAATGGGAGATTGGAATGCCTGCAGGGGGACTCTGGTGCCATATTTTGGTTGTCTGTTCTTCAGTTTGCATTTGAAAACTGGTATCCCACAATTCCATTGGAGGGGCGGGGTTACTTAATTATGTATGCAAATTTTATGTTAATCAGCTTACAGATTTGTACCTATTTTTCAAGGGCTTTGTCCAAATTTTTGATGTTTCCAGGCTGAGAGGTATGCCTCCCATCTCCCCGTCAATGAGCCAGAATCTCACATTTCCAGTTTGGTTAGGTTCAGCTACTTAGCTTTGCATGACAATAAACATCAAACAAATCACAGCCTGGTGTGCCACTCAAACTCTTCCTTCATATGTTTCTTTACTCCTGACTTTTGACTAGCACTTTCTCAGGACTAAGGAGTTAAAAAAAAAAGAAAAAACAAATATCAATCCACAGTTTAGGCCAATATATCAATTTCTTAAAATGTGCACAGTAATATATTTACTTTGGATTGCTTTCTGGCTGTTCACATGGTTATTCTGCATAGTAAATCTATCATAGCATACCCTAAATCATTTTATGTAATATCAAGCTGAAAAATAAAATAGTTTTGTTTCTTCTTAACAACAACCTCCCAAGCCTCTTATGAGACCCATTAGTTTCTGTTATGATTGCTTTGTGCAGCTTGTCTTAGATGTACACTTGCAAGCATATCTATCATCCTCTCAGCACAGAGTCCTGTAGAAAGCTTCCAAATCTCAACTTTTCAGAATAGCACTACTAGTAATTTAGTAAGCTTACAGAATAACACTATGTGAATTGGCATCCCTTTTATGAAACAACTTGTAAAGTGCAATAAATGTCATTATATGTTTATGCGAATCCAAAACCTTATTCGAAAATCATTACAGATTGTACTATGTCAGACCATACGTGTAAGCCAAAAGTAGGGACACCGGTGTTTTAATTTTAAATAAACAGACCTTCCTAAACATACGTGTAGAACAAATATCTATATGGAAATAGAGCTCATCTAATATATGTGCGTGTATGTATACACACACACACACACACACACACACACACACACAAACACACACACACACACACACACATATCCCTCATCAGCTAGTCAGATAGTGAATAATCTGTTGAATTCAAAGGGACTTCAATCTCAAATGTAATGAAACTGATGTATTTCATAATTGTTTATGTATTAAATTCTCTCTCCAGCAATCATTTCCCCTTCCTCATATTCCCTTCCTTGCTCTCTTCTTCACACTTGATTCATTTTAGAACAATGACTTGTACATGTTGTATACGTGCAAATGTCAAGTTTATAGTAATGCACTCATTGTGTATGTTAGAGTCGTGCTATCATGCACCAACAGTAGATATAAAAAGTGTACACACCCCTGTTAAAATGTCAGGTTTTTGTGATATAAAAAATGAGACTACCATAAATCATTTCAAAACTTTTCCCACCTTTAATGTGACCTATAACCTGTACAATTCAAGTGAAAAACAAATCTGTTAGGGGAAAAATATAAAAAATAAAAAACGTACAATAAGCTGGTTGTATAAGTGTGCACACCCTTAAACTAATACTTTGTTGAAGCATCTATTGATTTAATTACAACGTTCAGTCTTTTTGGATACACACTTGCCATCAATTAAAGAGACTGATTAACCCCAAATAAAGTTCAGCTGTCCTAGTAGGATTTTCCTGACATTTACTCAGTTGTCTTCTACAGCAAAAGCCATGGTTCGCAGAGAGCTTACAAAGTATTAAAGGGATCTTGTTGTTGAAAGGTATCAGTCAGGAGAAGGGTACAAAAAAATTTCCACAGCATTGGATATACCATGGAACACAGTGAAGACAGTCATCAAAAAATAGAGAAAATATGGGGCAACAGTGACATTGCAAAGAACTGGACTTCCCTCCAAAATTTATGAAAAGACAAGACGAAAACTGGTCAGGGAGGCTGCAAAGAGACGTACAGCAACACTGAAGGAGCTGCAGGATTTTCTGGCAAGTACTGGTTGTGTACTACATATGACAACAATCTCCCGTATTCTCTATATGTTTGGACTATGGAGTAGGGTTGCAAGATGGAAGCCTTTTCTTACACAGAACAACATCCAGACCCAGCTAAAATTTGCAAAACCATACATCAAGTCTCCCAAAAGCATATGAAAAAATGTGTTACAGTCAAATGAAACCAAGTTTTAATTTTTCTGGCCACAATTCCAAAAGGTACGTTTTGTGCAAAAACAACACTTAGCATCACCAAAAGACATCATCCCCATGGTGAAGCATGATGCTGGCAGTATCATGCTTTGGGGTTGCTTTTCTTCAGCTTCCCTTTTGGCCCAAAACCTTCAAGTGACTGCTAGAAAGATGAAGAGGAGTTTCACCTTTCAGCACAACAATGACCCCAAGCATACATCCAAATCAAACTAGAATGGCTTCACCAAAAGAAAATTAAAGTTTTAGAATGGCCCAGCCACAGCCCAGACCTAAATTCAATAGAACATCTGTGGGGTGACCTGACGAGGGCTGTGCACAAGAGATGTCCTCACAATCTGACAGATTTGGAACAGTTTTGCAAGGAACAGTGGGCAAATATTGCCAAGTCAAGATGTGCCATGCTGACAGACTCCTACCTAAGAAGACTGAATGCTGTAATTAAATCAAAGGGTGCTTCAACAAAGTATTAGTATAAGGGTGTGCACCCAGCCTATTGTATGTTTTTTATTTTTTTATATTTTTTCCCCTAACAGATTTGTTTTTCAATTGAATTGTATAGATTATAGGTCACATTAACAATGGAAAAAGCTTTGAAATGATTTATTATGGTCTCTGTGACACCACTGCACTGGCCCAGTAATCAAGAAGCCTCAATCCTCACCACTAACACCAGTGAGGGACATGCACATTGGGAGGATGACAAGTACACAGACAGTAAAGTACAATTTCCCTTAAGAGCACATAGAGATCGCAGTCAGTCTGGGGCTGGGTTCTCCTACAGTAATACTCCCCACTGGCACACCTACAGGGTTCAGATCTCAGCTAAGTGGTCAAGCCAAAACCTCCAGCACCCTCTCTGTCCAACCACTGCTTCGTGTCATTGCCCAAGTAGCTGACATACACACACTTAGAGATTTGATTTATATACAAATACACAGACACTCCTGGGGAAGGCTGGCACAGGTTTACTAGCTATGCCCCCTTCTGCCCAAACAATAAGGTAGTACCAGCTGCCACCAACCATGCTTATTTGTCAGCTATCATAAGGTTCTAAACAAAGCGTGACCAATCCTACTGTGTGATGTTACTATTATCCAAATGGTAAGTGTATCCAAGACTAAGGCTATTTAAGAGTGGCCTATATGGTGTTACCAAATACATGAAAGTACGCTAAGACTTAAATATCTCTAAACAAAACCAGCCACAATTAAAAGGTTTAAATATATTTAACAATAAATAATAACAGAACAAGACAATACTCAATAACCCAATACAGTGACAACAGCGTTCAGAATTACAGGAAATACTTTAAAACAACATTGCAGGACTGTCTCACATAAACATAGAACACATCTAGACTGATCTTACTATTTTGCTATCTATCTCTAAGAGAGTTTATATGATCTAAATCTTACTTACAGAGCAAGGCAAGTGCTACTGAGATGTTTACAGGTCCAAAGACAAATACAAAATGCACAGATTTTTTGAAATAGTTCTTGAATTAATAATACACATTACTGTTAGGTTAGCTAGATGACATCACTATTGACACTTGCTTCTAGTTCCCAGGCTAAACAAATACCAACAGAATTTAACATGTCTCTATGAAAAATACTTCTCTTAGAAGCTTGCCTGAAACTGGAAGTCGTAAAACAATGAACACTTTTACATTTTAAACCTAGTAATCATTTCTTTCTTAAGATAACAGAAAGAAACTCTAGCTGTAGACATTCTGTCTTCTAGCTGTGGTAAACACAATCATAAAACTCTTTACTTATTTTCTCAGAGTTTGCAAGTTAACTCTGAATGTTCCAGTTTCTACTATGAAAACATACATTTGCACAGGCATATAGTCCATACACATTTCTGCTCTTTTCCATCAGGGTGCACTGTGGTTAAATTTTTGAAGCTCAGCACATAACATACAGGTTACTTACATTTGTAGACAAGCCTATGGATCATATTAATATTTACAATGACATAGAATTATTTACACAATTCTACCTAGCTGGTCTGGCAGCCTTCACAGTCTCATTTTTTTATATCACAAAAACCTGGCATTTTAACAGGGGTGTGTACACTTTTTATATCCACTGTACATTCCCTTTCAACAAATGATCTTCTATATTTTTATTTTGAGTTCTACACAGTATATTTAATCTGTTTTCACCACCTTGGATAAAGTTGAAAACAAGCACTATTTAAAAAACTTAAAAAAATAAAATTAATCTGTTGGGTGGACAAAAAACAGATGATTACATTCAGTGTACTGACAGTTACTCATTTTTCAAACACGCACTATTATCAAGGCATGCAAGAAACATATTTTGGATTTTGGTAGGATGCGCAGTAGCAAGTCGCACCCTTCATCCAACAATGGGTGAAAGTTAAGTAATATTCATAGCAACGGTAGCATGAATATTCATTGTCTAGTCATAGTTTGCACTTTTTCTCAAGGTAGTGCAATCTCAGAGTTGGTATATTTAACTTGCAGGGGCTGTGGGGGGCACAGGTGGGCTTGCCCCACTGCAAAAATGAAGGAAAAAAATATTTGCGCACTGAAATCTGCATACCTGTCAATCATGCATCTGTTCCATTAAACGATACACCTGCTTTGCCTGTCAATTACTGAGGATACACCCACTTCTGCACACACGGGCTATGAGGTACGTTTCTAATACAAAGCCTGAGAAATATGCCTTGGAGTAAGCATGTCCTTATCAAAAGGCATAGATGACGTACTGAGGGAAAGCACCCTGTGGAGGTGACAAATATTAATGAACAAACATGAGCACACAGGATTCAAACTGAAATTAATGTCTGTGAAGGTATTTGATGCAAATAACATTACAACAGAACACAGCAACATTTCTTCTGAAGTGCAGAGTTGACATCTCCTCACTTCAGCAGGAAACACAACAGTCATATGTCTCTGAATACCTTCATAAATCATAATGTGTGAGGGCAGTTGAATAACAATGACCAAGATTGTTTTCAATAGGAAGGGAGAGACACTGTAAGGAAATGTCAATGATTCTATCTGAAAGGCAACTGCAGACATTGGGATTCCTATGTAAATGACTGTGCTTAAATTTTGACACAGACAATGAAAGAACAGGTTAGGAAAAGGCAATGGGATTGGGAGTTATCTCACAGATTGCACAATTAGGACATCCTTGGGGGGGCAGGCTATCTGACGACTTTATACATATATATCACTTCAAAGTAAACAAACAGTATTATCAGACTGGGTCATGTGTAAATAAAAACATGCATTTTGCTCAAGTTCTGATTTGAAATACATCATCATTCCACCTGAGAAATGTGTGGCTATGTACTTCGACCATCATTCAGCATATCAGCAGGTCATAAACATGAACAACAATGAAAAAATGTCCAGTTCTGCACAAATCAATGACACATGGCTACTATTATAAGAGCAACTTATATTAGCTCAATATTTCCACATCCATGCATGCAAATCCACTACAATGATTCCAGTGTACCAGATGGTTATTGCTTACACAGCAATAGATGAGTCTGAAGTTGCTTAGTGGCTGTCCATTACAGTGTGATGAAGAGATATATATTCATAGACAAACCATGTACCAGTGAGTCCTGGTGCTCTGTCCACTTTTCCCAAGATCACTGCTATGTCAGTAGGGGATAACAACAACCAACAATCTCAGATTAGTATCCTCCTGCCAACTACATGGAAACAACAATAGGCCAACTTCCAACATGAAATTTCATAGAACCTGTCCTCTCAGCACAATTCTTATATTCCTTGCAGCCCACTTTATTTATGATGCATACAAACAGCATAAACCCATGCTACAGAAATAATGAGTATTTCACTGAAAAGTGTTTACTGGATGTGAATTCAGCCAAACAGAACTGTGTCAAATATATACCCCCCTACCCTACCTCTTCCCTACCCCCTAACTCCCCTGAGTACTGCATCCCTTAACCATTACCATATATTATTTATTCCTAACTCTTCCCTCAATCCTCTAACTCCCATGAGTACTGCACCCCTTACCCAATCTCATATATTTATTCCTACTTTTTTCTTGCATCCCCTAAATCCCCTGAATACTGCACCCCTTAACCTTCCCCATCCATTGTTTATTCCTACCTCCATTCATACGTTTTCCATACTTTCCTTACTCCCCTGAGCACTTATCCATTCTCATATACTATTTATCCCTACCTTTTTCCACAGTCTCTCAGCTCATCTTTGAGCCTACCATTCAGCTCATAGTATTTTTCCATGTAAACGTTTGCACAGTTGTTTCATGTGTATTTGTTCTTTTGACACATCCCTCCATCTCTGCAGTGCACACTTGCATGATCACTGTTAGTTAATTGCATTTTCACCTTGACATGTCTGACTTACCTCTATCTTGGGTAGGTCCACATCCAGAATTATGTCCTTTCTTTAACGGCCACACACCAGTTTGTTGAATATGTTAACTCCCAAAACTTCAGTTAGCTCTCACTTCCTGCCTCTTTATCCTGGAGTATGGAATCTCCTAGTCTGTCCCCACAGATTTAGATGCCCCATGGATATAATCCTGTTCCTTCCTCCGCCTTTGTTCTTTTTTCCAGTCTTTCATGTTCTCCCATGATGTTTATGATGACAATGTATCAATCTACTATTATTAAACATTCCTTTCCCAAACTTAACTACCAGTCTATGTTAAATCATCGAACGCTTAAAAAAGTGAACAATGATTTATCAAACCCATGTAAGCAAAAGCTTACAATCTCGAACGATTAGAACAGCAATATTTTTCCAAGGGAAAAAAATCGCTGTTCCACAAAACAAAACAAAAATCTAAAACATTACATAAAGTGGGGGACTTCACCCCCCCCCCCACATACCCCCTACTTAAAACCCCCTACTTAAATATACCAACTCCGAAATCACACTACAGTCACAAAAACAGCAAAGTAACGGAAGCATCCAAGCGATTTCTTTCCCAGGGAAAGAATTCACTTATATGCCGTTTTGCTATTTTGCAAAGTTCGATCAAAACGCATTCGAAAGAATGCATCTTCGATCATTTAATAGGAACCCTCTGACTCTGCTTGTTTCTTTGTCCTTTTAAGGGACACCTTTCCTCTTCCTCCTCCTTTGATGTTGTCTTTTTGGTAAATTATTAGTCCACTTTTGTCCTTCCCTCCCTTCTCTGTCACTCATGTGTCACTCATGAAGTGCTTATTCTCAATCACTTCAATGTCATACCTCCTTCTGCATCCCTACCTGCAGCCCATAGTCTTTGTACCCAGAATACTTACACTGCATAGTCCCACAACCCAGACATGGTTTCAAGTCACCTTTGTTTGTTCACTTGCTATTTTCTGCACCCCCTTTTCCTGCTTTCTTCGGTCTGAGTACCTACCTCTCTTCTTTGTGTCATCACTCCCTCATCTATCTTAAAGTTACAGTCCATGAGATGCACATTTCTAAACCACCTCTGAACACTGCTGATCCTTCTGGACAAAGAGGGTGCCCATCCCCTGTATCGAGCTGCCTTCTGTGCTCATTTTCCTTCCATTCTGCTACTAGATCCAGCCTTTCTTTATTAGAGCTATTTCTATTCATTATTTGCCTTAATCTTCTCCTTCCCCAGTATACAGGTTGATATCAAAACTAACACTTATGATAATGCCACCTCCAGTCCAATATATAATTATATATGAATCTGTTTTATACCCCATCACTTAAGTATAACATTTTGTGCTCTGCCTCGTTCCTTCCCTCACCTCCATTTCGTTGACTTTTTAAACACTAATCAAATGATCAATTATCTATTAGACAAATCCCCTCTTTGAATACTCAGTGTTCAACATCTACTAATGTGCAACTATCTTTCATTCTGCAATAGTTGCCTTTATTTTAAGTGAATGTAATATACAGTGGATATAAAAAAGTTTAAAGATCCCTGTTAAAATGCCAGGATTTTGTGATATAAAAAAATGAGACCACAATAAATCATTTCAAAAACTTTTCCCACCTTTAATGTGACATAAAACCTAAACAATTCAATTAAAAACAAACAAATCTATTAGGGGAAAAATATAAAAAATAAAAAACATACAATAAGCTGGGTGCATAAGTGTGCACACCCTTAAACTAATACTTTGTTGAAGCACCTTTGGATTTAATTACATCATTCAGTCTTCTTCGGTAGGAGTCTATCAGCATGGCACATCTTGACTTGGCAATATTTGACCACACTTCCTTACAAAACTTCTCCAAATCTGTCAGATTGCGAGGGCATCTCTTGTGCACAGCCCTCTTCAGCTCACCCCACAGATTTTCTGTGGATTTAGGTCTGGGCTCTGGCTGGGCCATTCCAAAACTTTAATTTTCTTCTGGTGAAGTCATTCTTTTGTTGATTTGGATGTATGCGTGGGGTCATTGTCATGCCAAAAGTTGAAATTCCACTTCATCTTCATCTTTCTAACAGACGTCTGAAGGTGCTGGGCCTGTTCATAATGCCCTCCACCTTGACTAAAGCCCCAGTTCCAGCTAAAGAAAAGCAACCCCAAAGCATGATACTGCCACCACCATGCTTCACCACAGGGATGGTGTTCTTTTGGTGATGTGAACTGTTATTTGTGCACCAAACGTACCTTTTGGAATTATTGCCAAAAAGTTCAACCGTGGTCTCATCAGACCATAACACATTTTCTCACGTGCTTTTGGGAGACTTGATGTATTGTTATGTAAATTTTAGCTGGGCCTGGATGTTTTTCTGTGTAAGAAAACGCTTCTGTCTTGCAACTCTACCCCATAGCCCAGACATATAGAGAAGACAGGAGATTGTTGTCACATGTAGTACACAACCAGTAGCTGTCAGAAATTCCTGCAGCTCCTTCAGTGTTGCTGTAAGTCTCTTAGCAGCCTCCCTGACCAATTTTCTTCTTGTCTTTTCATCAGTTTTGGAGGGACGTCCAGTTCTTTGCAATATCCCTGCTGTCCCATATTTTTTCCACTTTTTGATGACTGTCTTCACTGTGTTCCGTGGTATATCCAATGCTGTGGAAAATTTTTTATACCCTTCTCCTGACTCATACCTTTCAACAATGAGATACCTTTGATGCTTTGTCAGCTCTCTGTGAACCATGGCTTTTGCTGTAGCAGGCAACTGAGTAAATGTCAGGAAAATCCTACTAGGACAACTAAACTTTACTTGGGGTTAATAAGAGCCTCTTTAATTGATGGCAGGTGTGTACCCAAAAAGACTGAATGTTGTAATTAAATCAAAAGGTGCTTCAACAAAGTATTAGTTTAAGGGTGTGCACACTTATGCAGCCAGCTTATTGTACGTTTTTTATTTTTTATATTTTTCCAATAACAGATTTCTTTGTTTTTCAATTGAATTGTAGAGTTTATAAGTCACATTATAGGTAGGAAAATTTTTGAAATTATTTACTGTGGTCTCATTTTTTATATATCACAAAAATCTGGCATTTTAACAGGGCTGTGTAAACTTTTTATATCCACTGTAATTAGTAAATATATGCATAACTGTCAATGTATATTACTTAATGTCTTTTAATGTATATTACTGAAAATATGTCTTAAAATTATTGCAATATGTTGGAACTTTCCTCCCCAGACCTCCGCTGAACCAAGTCAGACAAACTTGGTAAGCAAAAGCAAATAAAAAATAAGTAAACAAACAAATAGAACACATCTCTCTGAAAGCCACTGTAAGCCTGCTTGCTGCAACCTTTTATGATTTATATATCACCAAAGCATTGACAGGAACCACAGACTTTGCAAATATCAGCATGCTAGCACACACACCGAGCAACGATCTCAGCACATGCAAAACTTACACTAAAAATTAGAATAAAACATTGCATTTTGCAGATGGGTATGCCCCCCTCACCATTAAGTATACATATTAACTGTGATATCGCACAATCTTGGGGAAAGGGCATATTTCCCTAGCCCAATTAGATTCAAATCTTACACACCTTTCAACCACCTGTTTAGTCAACTTATATATATATATATAGCCATACAAACACACACTATTATATATATATATGTGTATACATACATAAACACACACATTGTGTGTGTGTGTGTGTGTGTGTGTGTATATATATATATATATATACACACACACACACACACACACACACACACACACACACACACACACACACACACACACACACACACACACATATATATATGACACACACACATACAAATACCACACACACTCCACAAACACAGAAATTTATGCCACTCTCTACTAAACAGCCAGAGCATGAGGTTGGCATTTTAGGAGACAACAGCCATCACAATGGGGTTTACCAAGGCATTTGCAGCAGCATCCATTAAGATGTCCTTCTGTCTATGGGCTATCCACAGAGACTTCCTGGGAGACTACACGCCTTCTACAACCTCTGTTGTGGGGAAGACAGGGAGTCAAAGCAGGCCACTCCTTCCTTTGTCCTATAAGTTCCAAGAATTCTCTGAATTTGAAATTGTCTGAGTGAGATGCAACAGGTGCTAGCATTCTCTTTGTCCACATCTGCTATGAGGGACTGAGTGTCACTGCACTCTTCTTGTAGCTCTAATTACTTCAGTAGGAGAGAATACAAGGAGAAGAAAGACAAGTGCTTTTAGGGTAGTCTGCAGCCTCCATTCTGTTTCTTTTTGTAAATCTATATTATTGTTATATAATTTCCTTAAAAGGGTGGAGACTGAAATTTGCCATTTGGGAAAAGTACTCTAGCCCAATTAACAAATTCAAATAAATAAATAAATACAATGTGCCAAAAATCCCAGAGTCAACATCAATGTGAAAAAGGCTGGCATCAACATTTGTGCCAAAACCCCAAAGTTGAGCAATGCTATTGGAAATACAGTTGGTGAGGACAGCACAGATGTCTGGCTCAAAGCTGAGAACACCATCAAGTGTTGAGATGACACTAAGAAACCATAGTACACCAACACTGAAAAGGCTGGTATCTGGTACTAGTGCAAATAACTCAAGTTAGGCATCGGCACAGGAAACACAGAGAGTACTGACTGCACATATATCAAGAATATTGAAGTCAAAGGTCTATTCCATGATGGGAAGGTTAATGCAGATATGTACAATACCAAGAATGGAGTAGCAGAGACCAGCACAACTACAAGTCTGAATATAAAGATGGATGCTAGTATCCTCAAGCACTCCAAACCGTTGTGTGCTACTGTGGAAATCTTAGGTTTTCTTGGAGAAGAAGGAAATGATGATACGATTCCCAGGCTCCTGCAGCAAGGAGAGTAAGCACTAGACAGCCTCCCATGAACCATTAGCAGGGCCTCTGCTAATATGCTATATAGGCTCATAGGATGGTACTAGGCTATCAGCCCTACGGCCTATGCAAGCCTAGCCATAATTCCCTGGCTATTTCTGCCCACAACATTTACTTCCCTGGACCCCTGTCTAGCAGGGCGACTGACTTGATCTCCGGGGTGAATTTCCTATCTCCCATCCAGTCATCAAGGTTCCTTTTGAAGAGGGCCAAAGAGGCGCTCTGCTTGACATGTATGGGTATTTTAGGTTGGGTATATATGCAGAGATGGGATTCTCCACTGCACTGTGCAACTTGCACTTTTCTGATTTATCTTAGAAACTGTTCACTGAAGCAGATTTTTGCATGTAAATATTTAACTCTGATCCCTTTTATGTCAGAGGTACTGCCATATGTCACATGACCTGATTTATTTCTATATCATGCAATATGTTTCTGGATTAAATTTTCCTCAAACCTTCCTTGAAAAAAGACCTGCAGCACCACCAAACGAATACATTCAAATAAATAAGGCCACTGATTTCCCCAAGGTTACCAAATAAAATATATATGATAGAAAATTTGAGGTGGGAAAGTATAACATTGCTCCCAATACCCAGTTCTCTTAAATCATCATCTGTTTTATTTGTGACAGTATATGTATTTAAAACAAGCCATAATCAGTGATGCACTGATAAACCAGTGAACACCAAATGATTGCTCTGTCTTAGGGTTGCATATTCCACTCTTAACTTTATGGACCTTGGTAAAACAACCACATCAACATAAAATTACAATAATAACTACAATTCAGTGTTACAAACTTGAAAATGAGAATATTTCTATTAGCAGTACTATGTCACCACATACAGTTTTTTAACATTATTTATACATACACAGTCTGCTGACGCAGCAGCACTATGATGTAACATTCTTCTTCTTCTTCTTTTCGGCTTTTCCCGGTTAGGGCCCGCCACAGCAGAACTCCGGTCTGCTAATGATAGGCAGTAGATTTTTACGGTGCCGAGGTGCCAGCCCGACGTCCAGCCTTCAACAAAGGCACGCCCATTCAGCATGTCTTTCGAACACCACTCAACCATGGGGAGAACATGCAGACTCCACACAGAAAGTGCTCCAGCCGTGAATCAAACGGGAGAACCTCTTGCTGTGAGGCGAGAATGCTACCGCTGCACCACCGCGACTGTGCTGATAGTACAAAATAGCGATTTATTTTTCTACTCTCCACCCTCAGCTAAAGACATATCAGGAGTACAATTACACACACCCTCAACAAAGCACTTAGCAGCAGAAGCTAACAGAGATTAGGGTGGAGCTGCTGTAGCCCTACACTATGGCTAGAATCTGTACATTTTACTATTGGATCAATCAGAACATTTTACAGCTATGAAACTTTATTTGCTTGACCTCTCACACATTATATTTTATAAACTACTACTGTACATTGCTTCAAGTCTGGACTCTGATGTTACAAGCATTCATTCACCCTCATGTACACAGACAACCCTCTCCTCCTCCCAACAAATTCCAACACATGTGAGAGATGCAACCATATAGCCAAACTGGAGGCTAAGCTCTCTCAACTCAGTACTGGCATAACCAGTCAGGAGGAGAAGGAAACCACACTCACTACAATTCCAGTCTCACATAGACCTACCACGACAGCAAACCAAACACATAATCACACAAAAACATACTCGGAGGCTCTAAATAAAGATCTGCCTAAGCAGCAGAGACCTTCAAAGCAAACACCCAAGCAACCACTACCCCAAAACAAAACACGTGCAACACATATCTCACAAAGCCAGTGTGCCGAACAGTCACAGCCCTTAAGACTAAACAACACACCTGATATACTTGTAATAGGTGACTCTATCGTCAGGCACACTGACATCCCGCTCACCAGGCTGAACAAGGAGAGGGTCATGGTGAGCAGCCTGTCAGGCGCTAGGATCCGCCACATAACACAAGCACTCAGGTCACTCCAAGGCAAGTACAAATATGACTCAGTCATTGTCCATGCTGGTGTGAATGACCTGAGACGTACCTCCCTGGCCTACATGAAAAGAGACATAGAGGAGCTCTCTGAGCATGTAGCCCAGGCTGGTATGACCGTGACCTTGAGTAGCATCTTACCCTCACCAAGAATGATGCCACAATATGAAGACAAGATGATCAATTTCAACAATTGGCTTAAGTACTGGTGTCATTCAAAGGGGATCCAATGCCTGTCAGCCTGGGATGATATGCTCGACAAGCCACGATGCTTCGCTAGGGACGGCTTGCACCTGTCACCCTGGGCTTTGGATATTGGCAAAGGCTCTTGCTACCCCCATAGTGCCTTTTTTAGGCAAGGCTCAAAAGACAAACCCACCTCCATAGGTATCACAAGGGATAAGAATCTAAGAGTAATGTTACTCAACGCCAGAAGTCTAAACCTCAAGATGCACGCACTTGAAACTCTCCTTAGCATGGAGAACATCAATATCTGTGCAGTAACAGAAACCTGGTTCAGGGCTCCCGAGAGCACCCCAGCACTACCAGGTTATACCTCATACCATGCTTTTCGGCCCCATAACTTAAACCGAACCACAAAAGGAGGGGGAGTATCGATATTCATCAAAGATACCCACACCTCCAGGTTGGTGGCAAAGCACGAAGCATCAGAGACTATCCATGAGCAACTAACAGTGGGTAAAACTGCCTTCCAGTTTATAGCCTGCTACAGACCACCCTCTCAAACCCAGGAACCCCACTCGGCCTTCCTGAGAACACTGGGAAATATGAAGGTCTCTCCAAACACCATTATATTGGGCGACTTCAACTACCCAAACATAGACTGGGAGCATTACTCTAGCTCCAACACCCTAGCCCAAAGGTTCCTAGAATTCATAAACTCAAATGCTATGGAACAACTTGTTACCACTCCCACAAGAGGGGAAAACATACTGGACCTGATCATCACCAACATGGGGACTCTATGCTCCAGACCAGAAGTGTATCCCTCACTAGTAAGATCAGACCATAAACTGATCTCACTGGATATTCACATCCTGACCCCACCCCTGCCCAGAAAACCACAGTGAAAAACTTCTCTAAAGCAAATTTCACACTCCTGAAAACCGAGGTGGAATCCTTCAAAGCCCCCGGGCCTGTGAAAAATACGGCCCAGACCGCAGAATCCTTTATAAATGCATTCTATGAACACCCTCAGGAATGCATGGATCATGCAATCCCAAATAAAACCAAGACCCAATCCTCCAAAGGCAGACGTCCTGTCTGGTGGACCCCAGCCATAAACAAACTATACAATAAAAGGAGGAAGCTACTACATGATAGAGCAAAATCCCAAAAAGGGAAGGCATCTCTGATCAGTATTAGCAAAAAACTAAGGGCACTCATAAAATCGTCTAAGGCCAGCTTCGAGAGAAGAATTGCACAGGACACTAAGGATAATCACAAGGCTTTCTTTAGTTATGTTAGGAACCTGGGTGGGAATTCCCAGATATGCTCAGAATTAGTCCAAAATGACAAAAATACACCAAACCCACAGACATTGCCAACATCCTAGCTGACAGGTTCAGCGCAAACTTCTCCCACCAAAAGGGCAAATATCTATCCCAGCAGAGTGCTGCCCCGACATCTCAGATGCTCAGGTAAGAGCCGCCCTCTCCAAAGCAAAAAACACAGCATCAATGGGACCAGACGGTGTCCCGAGCTGCGTCCTACATGAACTCCAAGAAGAGCTAAACCCAAACATAAAACTACTGTTCAATCTCAGCCTTACTACAGGATATGTACCCAAAGAGTGGCGTACAGCAACAGTGGTCCCTCTCCACAAAGGTGGTGCCTCAACGGACCCTGGAAACTATCGCCCCATAAGCCTGACTAGCTTGGTCTGCAAAGCTATGGAAAGGATCATCATGGACCTCATAAATAAAGATATTGGGGACCTACAGACATTGGATCCTACCCAGTTCGGCTTTGTTAACGGCAGATCCTGCCTCTTAAACCTGGTCAACTTCTTTGAAACAGTCACCAAGGCCATTGGCGAAGGGAAGGTGGTCCACACAGCCTACCTGGACCTCGCAAAAGCCTTCGATACAATACCCCACTCGGGCATTATAGATAAGCTCACCAGCTTAAATATAAACCCCTATGTCACTAGATGGGTTGCAAACTGGCTCAAGGACAGAACCCACATGGTTAGAATTGCTGGAGCCATGTCAGACTCCAAACCAGTTACAAGTGGCGTCCCACAAGGCTCAGTCCTGGGACCTCTCTTGTTCGGTATATATTTCTCGGAGGTACAGGCCAACACAGAAGGACTGTGGCTGACCAAGTTCACAGATGACTGCAAACTGGGCACCATAATCGACTCTCCAGCAGACACAAGCATCCTCCAAAAGGGCCTCATAGATACAGACAACTGGTGCCAGAGCCATGGCCTCAAGCCAAACGCCAAAAAGTGTATAGTCATCCCCTTTGGCAAAAACAAAGTGCCCGCAAATTACCACATAGGTGGTAATCCATTAAGTACAGAAGAAGTAATTAGGGACCTGGGGACAAAAGTTGATAGCAATCTCTCATTTGACAACCACGTGGCCAAAGTGGTTAGAAAAACATTTTATATAGCCCACCTAATCATAAAGGGATCCACATCTAGATTAGGGGAGGTCATCGTGCCTCATCAGGCCCATAATTGAGTACAATGCCCCTTTTGGGATGTACCTTACCAGCAGGGTTGCCAGATTTCCGGCAACCCAGGTAGGGACAAAAAAAAAATAGAAGGTCTCTCACGAAGTGAAGACCAAAAAAAAAAAAAAAAAAGGTCTTCGGCAACTGAAGACCAAAAAAAAAAAAAAAAAAAGGTCTTTAGTTTTCTAATACCATCATAATGTTATTGTCTAATGCTTCTTTTACCTTAAAAGATGAGTCTTCTCATCTGCTTAGCTCAAATGGATGGGTTCAGGGAATGAATAAATGAAATCTCAGTTTGTCATGCTGTGCTCACTGATCTGTGGTACGTAAAACACATCCTTTATTTCCCAGTCTGAGCGTGTTTAAAACAAACAAGCTGTGTCAGGCTGACAGGGTTAAGCGCATAATTCACTTCTACACTTCCTTTGCTAAAAATTTTGATTTTTTTCTTTCCCGGCTGTGTTCATTTCCTGACGGGAAACACTTTATTTATTTATTTATTTAACTAAGGTAAATGTCACTAGGCAAAAACGACTCTACTTTTTTTTCCAATGGGACCCAAATGTTTGCTCTAGTTGTGTGACTACTAGTCCACTCTCATGCTGTATGCAATAAATAATATGAAGGTTTCTAACCTATGCTAAGACCAAAAAAAAAAAAAAAAAAAGGTCTTTAATGCGGAACACAGTTCCGCATTAAAGAACTGAGCTAGCTCACTCTGCCTGCAATAAACACTGAGCTTCGTGTTTAATGCATTGCAGTTCCGCATTAAACACGAAGCTCTGTGTTTGGCGCTTTTTGATTGGCCGTATACGGCATATGGGCCAATCAAAATCGCTAAACGGAGCTCGTTTTAATGCGAACACAAACTCCGTGTTTAGCAATTTTTGATTGGCCCGTATGCCAGGTATACGGGTCAATCAAAAAAAAAAAAAACAAACAAAGTGGAGGCTGGCCGGGATTTAAACCGGCAGGGCGGGACTCGGGATCAGGCTACTGATCTCGGGACAGTCCCGCCCAAATAGGGACGTCTGGCAACCCTGCTTACCAGACACCTGCAGCAACTGGAAAGACCCCAAAAGTACCTCACCAAGAGGATTAAAGGGCTCAAACAGATGCCATATGCTGCCCGGTTAAAGAAACTCCAGCTCTACTCAGTGGCATACCGCCTGCTCAGAGGTGGCCAGTGCCTTATGTATAAAGCCATGTCCAACCCGGAATTAAGGGACATGCTGCACCTCAAAAAATACAAATCCCATCGAGCTACACGCTCGAGAGACTTGAACCTCAGCACTGAAATAAATAGGACATGCTGGAGGGACAGATTCATAACCCAGAGGCTCCCTTCACTCTGGAATAAAATCCAAGTCCAGGTTAGGCAGAGTCCCTCATTGACTCTCTTCAAGAGGAATCTTGATGAGTGGATGGGAGATCGTAGGTTTACCCCGGGTATCACTTCTGTGTCACTGTTAGACAGAGGCACAGTATACTAACCTCGAAAAAGGGCATAGCAAAATTAATTTAAAATGGGTGACGAAAGCCAAACATACTCTGGCTTGGCTTATAAATGCCCTATGGCAGATAGCCTAGTATGAACCTATGAACCTATGGTTAATGCGCAAAAATAAATAAATAAAAAATGATCAGCTAAGCTTATATGGGAAGTTGTGCTTTGAGTATTCAGAAAGAAACAGATGTCTGCCTAAATAAAGATCGCAGGTACATCTCAGACTGCAAAGCCACCAACCATAAAAATCCTTAAAGGATAGTTCAAATGAGAAGTAGCAGCCATATCTCACAATCATGATTAAATCTATCATTATCCACTCCCCAGTATTAACACACTGGTTAAACTACTCATAGCAGGGCTCTGGTTCAGGGTAGGATTTACTCTTTTGCCAGTTACAAGTAAATCCCACAGTAATCTACACCTCTAAGGATTTTTACTTAAACAATGAAGGAACAGCAAAATGCACACAACGTACAATCAGAAGATTTAAAGAAAACCCTTCAGTATCATAAACATCTCAGAAGCATGAAGAAAAGGGCATTTCATGTAAACAGCAAAACATTTTGCAGGAAACAATGTTCTAGCCACATATTTTACCATTTTAAAAAACTGCATCGGTTATGTTGACACCATGCATGTATTTCATTTCCTACGTCTACTTATTTTGTTTCATAACCACCACGTAGGTTGCAAAACTAATTTGAGCTTCACAAAGACTGAAAATCTACGGCACCCATTTTACAAAGCATCAGCTATTTGACACCTACCTTGTGCACATGCAGTATTACATTCCTTTTTCTACTTATTTTATTTCATAACCACTACATGCATGTGAATGCCACCTTTTCAAATGCCCAAAGTGGGGCATTTTTTTGTGGCAACATGAGATTTTGCATGACAGACCATAACCACAAACAGTGCAAAGGACTAAACAAAGTGCTTACCCAAATAAAACCTTATTCTTATAAGCATTTGTTTGGCTTATGCTGCTTCAAAAACATTTACGTGATTCAGATATGAAATAATAGTTTCATGCAACAAGTAAAGAAAATTTGGGAAATATTTTTTTTCTTAAAATCTCATGAAGGGAAGTAAATATTTCGGGAAGAAATAGCCAGGGAATTGTTATGGCTAGGCTTGTATAGGCCCTAGGGACGAAAGCCTAGTGCCAACCTATTACATTCACCATTTCTCAATATTTTTCATCGGACACAACTGTCCAAATAGGGACTGTCTTGAGCAAAGATGGGAACCCTTCAGTTGTTGCATATTTGGGATACATATAGACTGAAAAAGTTATGACACACCTTATTTTACATAAAAAGTCCTCTTTTAACTACACCACCTTCCCCAGCTCTTGCAACAGAAGTGTACTTGGCTAGTTGGCTGTAATAGCATTTCAAGTTGCATTGCTCTGCTCATAAAATCCCAGTTTATCTGTCAAATGTTTTCCCTACATCAAGACCCACCAAAATAAAGGTATTTTCGTGCATTCTGCTTCGATCTAGATCATCACTGTTCTGTTTATGTTATCAAAGGTTTGTCTTCCTGCCACAAAACCACATTGATCCATATCTATAAATGTTGGCATCAATTTTGTCATTCTTTTAGTCATTACAGGCATAAACACTTTATATTCCAGATTTAATATTGAAATGGGCCTGTATGAAGCTGGATCTAATGTACCTTTACACTGTTTAGGTATTACAGCTATTACCGTTTTCTTACAGGATATTGGTGCTTCTCTTAAAATATGGCTAAATAAAACCTTCCAGGTCTTTATCAGTTTTTTCCCTCCTAGCTTCCAAACTTCCACAGGAATACCATCAATTCCTGGGGACTTTCCTGCAGATTGGTTATACACCGCCATTTTTATCTCATCTCCTCCTATCCTAGCTGTTAGTAATTGAGACTCATCTCCTCTAACTATAGCATATTTAATTCTTCCATAAACATTTTCATTTGCACCTTTTCTTGATTTCCATATTTCTCTGCTTTATACAGGCTTTCATAGATTTTCCAAAATATTTCTAGAACATCTGCAGGATCTTTTGTTATAGGATCCCCAAGCTTGGTGACAGCCCTCTCTACTTTCTGTTGCTCAAGTCATGCTAAAACATTTTGTACTTTACAATTATCAAAAAAACAGTTGCTTAACTGAGGTAATCCCTTATTTTCTGTTTAGCTTTCTGTAGTTGCCCCTCTTCCTCTTCTGTGAGATGCCTCGTATTTTGCAATACTTTAATATTTGTCAGCCCCTCTAAATTCTTGTTACTTTTTAACCATACCTCCCTTTCTTTTATTTCTACCCTATTTTTAAATTCCACTTTAATTTTATCACACTCCCTAGTTATATTTTCAGAAGTTTATCTTCTCTAACAGCTCCTGAATAATTTCCACTACCCGGTCCATACATTCCTCTCTTTTCAAAAGATAGGTGGGAAAGCACCAGTGTCTCATTTTTATTTCATTACCCAGTGTTTTCATTTTAGCTACTATTGGCGCATGATCTGACAGTTATCTGGTGCAAATCAAGACCTTAAATTAAATGTACATATTCCTGTGAAATGTAAATTTTGTCTAGCCTAGCCCAGTTTTTATTTCTTGGAGAATAGTATGTAAATTCACTTCAAATTCTTAGTACTGGATTCACATCTTCCATGCCAAATATTCTCATAAATTTCTTTAAAAAAATCTACCCTCCTTTATTACATTTTCCTTTATGGACCTCCCAGACACATCTTCACTGTTGCAAATCAAATTCCAGTCCCCGCCTATAAGTAATATTTCTTGCTGAAAGCTGATTATTTCTCCCAGAAATTTCTTAAGCTCCATTATGGCAGTTTTCAGTGGAATATAAATACATGCCAGTGTAATCCTCCTCCCTTGCCAGTAGCGCTTTAGTACTACAAACTTGTACTCACCATAATGTTCCATGTGTGTTGTCCATCTCGTCTTCATTCTTACTAAGGTTGGGTTTGGAACGGATCTTCGGTTCTGACTTGGCCTATACACAAGCTCAAGGTCTTCAACTAGCTCGTGGCTAAAACCCTATCCCATCATGCACTAGGAGAGCTCCCCAGATCTTGTTTGCAGATGCAAAGAGAATACTAAAGAAGAGTCACTGAATACCTTATGGAGCAATCAAGAAGGTCAGAGAACATTAATAGCCAAATTAATCAACTCGGTCTTCCAGGAACAGAAGGCTGGGGGAAAGGAGGGTGGGATGTAAGAATGAAGGCGAGATAGACAACACACATGGAACATTATGGTGAGTACATAACTTCTTTATGTGTTGTCCTATCTCGCCTTCATTCTTAGCAGGTCGAGACAGCATCCCTAGCGCTATCTTTCTTGGGTGGCTCAAGGGAAAATATTCTTCAGAACTGTGGAACCAAAGGAGGCCCTGTTCCTGGAGGCCAAATCGACTTTGTAATGAGTGATAAAGGTATGTGGCCTTACCCATGTTGCTGCAGCACAAATGGTATCAATGGGTAGTCTAGCCTGAAAGGTGGAAGAGGTTGCAATGGCTCTTGTAGAATGACTTTTTACTTTATGGGAAAGATCCTTGTTTTGAGATTTGTAAATGAAGGTTATACAATCTGACAGCCATTTTGAAAGTGTCCCTTTAGAAACTGGAGCGCCCTTCTTTGAATGTGAAAATGATACAAATAGTTGGTCAGATTTTCTGAAGTCCTTTGTCCTATGTAAGTAGAAGGGTTCATATGAATCCAATGACACTTCAAAATATCGACGGCAAAAGATCGACAGCGAGAAGACCGACGGAGGAAAACACCGACGCTGAGAACATCGAAATGGGGAAAGGATGTGTATTTATGCGGTAGTGACGGACGTTAGGGTGCGAGTAAGGTAAGTGTGCGATATTGTCGGTCTGTGGGGATAGGGGTGGGTTAAGTGAGTTAGGGTTAGGGCTCGGTTTAGGTACGTGTGTAGTAGTGATAGGTTTTGGGTTAGGGGTGGGTTAAGTGAGTTAGGGTTAGGGCTCGGGTTAGGTACGTGTGTAGTAGTGATAGGTTTTGGGTTAGGGGTGGGTTAAGTGAGTTAGGGTTAGGGCGCGGGTTAGGTGAGTGTGCGATAGTGACGGACATTAGGGTTAGGGTTTGGGTTAGGGTTGTCGATAGTTGTGTATGTAAGGTTTAGTGTTGGTTTGTTAGTATTTTGGTTTGCTAGTGTGGTGTGTGTGGGTTTTGGAGTGGGGATTTGTTTTGTTTGTTAATTGTTGTTGTACTGGTGTGGAGTGTATGCGGTGTTGGGCTTTTGAAATGTCGGTGTTTTCGCTGTCGATCTTTTGCCGTCGATATTTTGAAGTGTCGTTGGATTCATATGAACCCAAGTAGAAGCATAATTATCTATGCACATCCAGTTGGTGCAACATGTATTCTGTCTTATTCTCACAGTTAGGGAAAAATACTGGTAGTTCTATGGATTGGTTCAAATTTTATTCTGAGCATACTTTGGGTAAAAAGGAAGGGTTCATTCGTAAGAATGCTATATCTCTGTGGAAAAGCATGTAGGGGGCTTTATTGACAAGGCCTGCAGCTCTGACACCCTTATTAGAATTAGTTTTCCAAGTCAAACATTTGAGCTCGCAGGATGATGCTGGCTCAAATGGGGGAAAAAAATCAAACGATATAAGACAAAATTCAAGTCTCATGGTGCTGGAGGGGCTTTAAAAGATGGTCTTAATAAAAAAGTACCTTACAGAAAGGCTTTGCATAGTTTGTGGGACATGACATTGAGGCCTGATTCACCTAAATGGAAAGTAGATATCGCTGCTAACTGAACATGAGTAATAGCTGCAGCTATGCCTTCATTAAATAGTTTTGTTAACTATTCTAGAATGGAAGATACCGGGCAGAAAAAGGATCAATGTGATTATTTAAAGCCCATAAGGAAAATCTTTTCCATTTGCTTTTATATATCTTTTTCACTGAAGCCTTATGAGATGAAATCAGGACATGTTTTACTGAAGGAGAAAGGTTATGGAGCCTGGCTATGGTTGGAATAGGAGCAGCCAAGCTATCAATTTGAGGGTTTGAAGGAAGGGGTGGGATCATCCCTGAAGAATGAGCCAGGAAGTCCAGAATCCAAGGCACCTCCTGGAGATGAGGCCACAGGAAGGGAAACCAGATTTGATGAAGCCAGTATGGGGCAATGAGTATCAGGTTCCTTCCCAAGTAATTGGCTTTCTGAAGAACTTTGGGTATCAACAGAAATGGAGGAAAGGTGTATAGGAGACCCGAGGGCCAATCGTGAACAAGTGCACCTCTTGGTGACTCCCCCAGAGGGGGGATCAGGGCAAAGTAGCTGCTGCATTCGGTGTTTATGGACATGGCAAAAAGGACGCAGCAAGGCTGGCCCCATTTGTGGAAAATCTTTTCCGCCACTTCATATTTAGGGACCACTCATGAGGCATGAGAAATGCTCTGCTGCGTCTGTAATCACAATGGATTTCCCCAGGATGTGCATTGTTATCAGAAAGCGTTGGGAGGAGATTGACCAATGCCATACTCTCATGGCCTCTCGACAAAGGGGGTAAGATATGGTTCCTCTTGTTTGTTTATGTACCATACGACGGACATGTTGTCTGTTTGCATAGAAGAGAGTCCTGGAATGCTTGCAATGCCAAAAACACTGTTCTCATCTTTAGGACATTGATATGCAAATGGGCCTCATGATCCTGCCAAGAGCCTTGGACTGTCTTTCCCAGATAATGCCCTGCCCCACCCTATCTGGGAAGCGTCTGTAGTCACTGTGGCTTACGGCTGAAGAAGTATAAAGGGTCGACCTAATGTCACATGAGTGGAGTCTAGCCACCAACGAAGATCTTTTTTACAAGATTCTGCTAGTAGAATCTTGAAGGACATGGTTAGTTCTTGCATCGACCACTGAGTAGAAAGTAGCCACTGGAGAATTCTCATGTGCAGGTGTGCTAAGGGAATCAAGGTTATTGTTGCTGCCATGGTGCCTAAGACTCTTAGAACCGTCTTTGCTTGCACTCTTCTCCTGGGAAGGAAATTCAAGATGTGACATTGAAGAACTCTTGTCTCTTACCCTTTCTGGAGGAAGTTTGGCCATCATTTTTGTTGTATCAAGTTCTGCTCCTATAAAAACGATACACTGAGATGGCAGTAAGGCAGATTTTTCATAATTTATTGTGATCCCTAAGTGAGAGCAGAGCTGCAAGGTGGTGCCTCTTGCTTTTGTTAGTAGATGCTCGGTGGTGGTGGTTAGGAGCCAATCATCTAAGTAGGGAAACATTCGGAATCCTAGGTGTCTCAGGTAAGCATTGACTACTGCCATACACTTTGTGATCACTCTAGGTGCTGTAGTAAGGCTAAAGGGCAGAGCCCTAAACTGGTAGTGGCTGGCTCCCAGCCAAAAGAGCAGGTATCTCCTGGATTGCCTGTCCATTTTTATATGGTAGTACACGTCCTGGAGATCTATCGAGCATATCCAATTGTCTTATCCCAGAAATGAGAGTACTGACTGCAGTGTCACCATTCAGAACTTTGATTTTTTTTTTTTACTGACTTGTTTAGGTTGCTGAGATCCAGGATTGGTCTCCAGTCCCCTGTCTTTTCTAGAACTAAACCTTGAGTAAGTTCCAAATCCTATTTGGTCTGTGGGGATTGTTTAGATGACTCTTTTGTCTAGCAACATTTGAATTTCTAGAGTTGCGTGTTCCCTTTGACTGGGTGGAATGTCTGGGATATTTTTTATGTTTATAGGGGGAAAGAAAAAGGGTATGGAGTAACCTCTGGATATGATGCTTTGTACCCGGTTGTCTTTTGTTATTGTCAGCCAAGCTTTTGGGTACAAAGATAAGTGACCCCCAACTGCTTCCAGAGATGCACAGGTGGGCCTCCCTTCAGGAGGGCTTACCAAAGAAGGATTTCTGGTCACCCTTATTCTGCGGACCCCCTCCACCTCATGGTTGGGGTCTTCCATTACCAGTTCCCCCTCGGTCCCGGGGGAATTTTCACCATGTGTGTCCTGTAAAACTCTGAGATTTTTGAAAACATATTTTCCCGCTACCTTTCTGACATTTGAGTTAAGGTCTGGTAGGTAGGGAAAACAGACTTGTATGGCAGACAGTTTTTCCTTCCTGCTCATGCCCAAACAGGGTCAAGCCATCAAACGGAGTATTCACAAAGGAAGATTTAAAGGGCTCCGCAAAATCACACAATTGCATCTAGGAATGTATCCTTAGGGAAATCCCTGAACCCACTGCTCTGCTCGCTCCATCTGCTGCATAAGAAATCAGTCTCATGGAGGACTTGACCACTGAATTTAAGGTAGAGAGTTGAGAGGAAACTTTCTCTCTGACACCCTTTCAGCTATTGAACCTTGGAGGGTATCTCCTAACTCTTTCAGGAGATCTCTCTGTAATCTGGTGAAATGAGTCAGGTAATTCAACGATCTAAGGGCAAATGTTGCTGAAGAAAAAAATGTGCTTTCCGTATCTGTCCATCGTGCGAGACTCCTTGCTCAGTGGATGGACAGAAGACGACGTCTCTGAAAGTTCCTTTTTGGTGGCTGCCTCAATGACCATAGCATCTACTGGGACTCCCTCACTCAGAAATTTTTTGTAATAAACTTGTTTGGTCTCCGAGGAACTGGTGCCACAGAATCTGGAGACTCAAGAAACTAAATCCATAAATTCGTGGAAAGATGGAGACACCCAAGTGGAGGAAGGGTGAGATCCAAAAGCCTTCAGGTAGACAGACTCCTCTGCTGAAGGGTTGGTGGACTTCCAGCCGCCTCTCTGTTTAAGTATTTCCAAGATGTCCACCTCTCTATTTAAGTATTTCCAAGATGTCTACAAAGGAGAAATCATTCGGATGCGACTGTGGGGACCCTTCGGCTTCATTGAGGTCCATATCCAAAGTGACAGACTCCTCTAGGGAGTCCAATTGCTTCCTCTTGCATAACCTCTTCCAAGGGACCTCCTCATTGGGGTACTCTGGAGAGGTTTTGTAAGAGAGGGAGGCACCCGGTAGGGCATCCTGAGGCTTAGGATCTCCACTTCCCTGTGGATGGAAGGGTATAGAGACAGACACCGGCGCCTTTGGAGGAAGAATGTCCAGACATGAGAGCGGAGCCAGTCTGGGGCTGATTTCTCCCTTTCACTCCAGGTCCCCAATAAGACTCCCCACTGGCACAGCTATAGGGTCCAGATCTCAGCCTAGTGTGCAATCTAAAACCTCCAGCACCCTCTCTGTCCAACCAGTGCTTCGTGTCCCTGCCCAAGTAGCTGACACACACACACACACACACACACTTTGAGATAAGAGTTATATACAACCACACATACACTCATGGGGAAGACTGGCACAGGTTCTGCAGCTGTCCCCCTTTTATCCAGACTATACGGTAGTACCACTTGCCACCACCCACACATATTTATCAACTACTAAAAGGCCCTTATGAAAGGGTGTCCAATTATACTGTGCAATATTATTATCCAAATGATAAGCGTGACCAGAACTTTTTAAGGCTTACTGGAGTGGCTTGGCTAGTATCACTATATACATGCAATGTACTCTAGAGCTTAAATTATCTCTACACAAAACGGCCACAGTTGAAAGGTTTAAAAATATTTAATAATAAATAAAAGCACAAGACAATACTTCTTACTACACAGTGCTAGTCAAGAGTTCAGAGATCACAGAGAAATGCTTAAAATAATACAGTAGAAAAGTTCTGACATCAATACAGAAAAAAAACAAATCTAATCGTCTTAGTTCTTAGCTATATCTAAGAGAAAGCACAGTTCTAAAATAAACTTACACACAGAGCACAGGCAAAGTGCTGGTGAGTTGGATGTTCTCAAGACAAATGCTAAAATGCTCTGAGTCTCTGTCCTTAAACTGATAACACAGTACCAATGATTCATTTCAGATTAATTTTTTCTGGTTGCCAGGCTAACAGAAACTCAGAGGTTAACAGCCCTTTTGATCTTGCAGCTGGTCAGGAAGCCAGAGCAATAAAAGAAATTATACATGTAAATTCTAGCCATTAACTCTGGCCTCAAAACAATAGCCAGAATTCCTCCTTCTAGACATCTCAGCTCCAAGTTTTAGATCAAAGAATTTCACAATGCTTGACTTATCAGCTTTCTTACAGCAGAGTGTACTGTTGTTACATTTTTTTCAGTTTAACATCCAATACAGTTTTTTTTCACATTTAAGAGAACAAGGTCAGTGGCTTACATTAATATTTACAAATGACAGAATTATCTACAAAATTCTATCTAGCTAGGCTGGCAGCCTTCTCCTATCTTCACAGGGTCCATCAGAGGAACTGTTAACATTTCAGAAGTACTCATTTTCTTTTATTATTATTGTTTAATTGGAAATTTTACCTTGTTCACATATTATTTACCCTGATGACTTTTTTTTGTTATATTTACTGGCTTCTACATTACAATGCTGCCAACTTGGTTATGTGAAGAAAATATTCCTAAACAGCAGTTTATGCACATATCTCAAAACATGACTGAAAAGAACAGATGTTCCCCTGTGGCTATAGAACTCAATTCACATTCCATTAGAAAACACCCTACGGAGATTGTGCATAAATCTTTAGAATATGCTGAAGAAAGAAAATTCCTTGCTGATGACAGACTGTTCATAAAATGCAGAGAAGATTCAAATAATTTTATGAATAAAACATGCATATGCATCTTCTGTACCAAATACACCAATGATATTTACTTGATTAAACAAGTACTTTGGAATTTTGTGAGTAATTATATTTACATCAAGAAATTAGTGGATATAAGTTTTGTTTTACTGTTTTAAGAGAAACAGAGATACTGGTGAAACTAAACAAACTACTAAAACTGTCACCTAAATACTTTAATTGAACTGGTGCTGATATTTGAACCATGATAGCAAAAGCTTTGTACATCTGACCACTGGAAGACACTTTACTTTTAATTAATTATTTACTGGCGTTACTGCACAGTGTGACTGGGATTCACAAAGCTGTTTCTGAAGCTTGAAGAAAAAATATATAGTAGATGACAAACACCAGCCGTGGGGGTGCAAAATAAGTTGAACACCTTAATTGCCCTATGAAAGGAGTGGAAATGGGAGTAGAGGAAACTAGGAAAAAGGTTATGCCAACCTAAGGAACATAAAGCAGAAACACAACAGGGTAAAACAGGGCTAGAGAATGCAGACTACATTTTTCTTTCCCTGGCATGTTATATATATATATATATATATATATATATATATATATATATATATATATATAAAGAGAGAGAAAAAGAGGAGAGGTAAAATACATGAACGGATAGGAAAGAACATGGTACAATACCGAAAAATGGGGTGGATGTGCATGTGCACACACAGATAGGGGCTAGACAAATGACTAGGGACAGTGTGGGGTACAGGTAATATGCAAGCGAAGTATGTTACTAGAAACCAGTAAATGGAACTCATAGGTCTGAATGGCTGCTGGCATGGGTGGTGGCAATGGCCAGCTGGCCAAGTGAGTCCAATATCTGCTGCAGGTGGCGGCAATTTATGGTGACCCGTCGTGTCACTGTCCAGTGAACAACCTCTTTTTCCCATATGGTTTAACTCCAGCCAAGCCAGGGCCAGTTGCTGGGGTAGTGTACTTGCTAGGGATGGCCTGGAATCTTCCCTCAGCAAGGATTCTCACCCCCCACTCACTCACTTTACCTGCAGTCACAGCTAAATGTGGTAAGGATACCTTTATAGGACAGAATGGTCATAAGATGAGTTTTAATAATAACAAAGTAAATAAGTAATGGACTACCGGTTCAAGGAAACGAACAGAAAATGTTTAGTAGTCTGGAAACTTACTAAATAAAGTGAAAGAAGGTAAGTGCTTTAAAGAATGCTTATAGTTAAAGTTTTACAATAATGTGTGCACACAGAAATGCACATACACAGTTGTGTGAACTTTTAAGTATTTATTTATTTAAATTTCAACTGCAACTTGCAGGACACATTCCATAACAGCTCTCTATCACAGTCTCTCAAACAAAACCTTATGTCTCCTAATTCATTCAAAGCTACTAGCTTCTTTGTTTCACAGAAACTCCTCCCTGCTAACAGTAAGAAATATGCCTGCTTCATTAACTTCACTCCATTCCCAGAGCCAGACCATGGTCAAATGGGGCCTTAAGCAGGATCCCCTATCCCCAAAGCCATTCCAGTGCCCTATGACTTGGCTGACTTCTCAATCACCATAAACAAAGTTCAAACCTGTCAGTCTGTATACTAATTTCTTCTTCACCTTTACAATGTTGTTGTCTTTCAGCTTTTTCCTGGTTAGCGGTCGCCACAGCGGAACTCCATTCTTTTAATGATTGGCAGTAGATTTTTACGAATGCCGAGGTGCCAGCTCGACATTCAACCTTCAACAAAGGCACACCCATTACGGCATGTCTTTCGAATGCCCACCCAACCACAGGGAGGACATGCAGACTCCACACAGAAGTTACTCCCCACACTTCAGCCATAAATTGAACGGGAGAACCTCTTGCTGTGAGGTAACAACCCTACAGCTGCACCACCGTGGCAGTCTAGAAATTTGATACAATAAAAACAAGCCCAGAAAACACCAAATACCTCTACAGATAAAACGCAAAAATGTAGAACAAAGAACAAACTGCTGAGGTATGGCTCCAGAGTCTCCAAAATCTTTTTTTCAAAAATGAAATAGACACAGTGATATCCAATATGTATGCAGTACTGATTTAATCTCACACAAGCGTTTTCACATCAAGCTTTGTCAGGTGTAAATAGGACTACATAAAAAACACCTTATATAACAATTCATTCATATCACATGACTGTCTGTAAAAAAAAGCTAAATTAAAAATGTATTCATAGTTAAAATATTAAAATCAAATTCAGACAACATGCTGTCAAATTTATTTGCAGCTAAATAATAAACACACTGTCAGCATTAAGGAAACAAGGACCACATGCAAAGAACGTGGCTAGTATGATGATGATCCTGTTCACTGCAACCAGTTTTCTTCCTTTACACCACAACTATCCTGGTTCGTGGATAGTTATTAAGCTTGCAGTCCAAGAGTCCATTGGGAAGCCTAGCCCAAATTTTAATTTGTCCCAAAACACTATCTGGTTAAGTGCCTTGCTCAAGGACAGGAAATAAATATGAGGCAAATATCAGAGAAACTCTAAAAAACTGGAGACACATAAGAGCAGACTACTTTAAATCACTTAAAATGTTAACAGAACATCAGGTTTTGCATCAACATGTACTTTCTGAACCACAAAAACTGTGAAACTATAACTGACTGTAATCTTAAGTGGTTTACCAAATGAAAACAAAAAGGAAGTTTGACTCTGAACAAGCCATATAACCAAGTGAAGTTTTAAAGACGCAAACACACTGCATCTACGCTGCTGCAAAAACATTCAGAAAACCAACCAGTCTTGCACGTAGTATATTTCTGCTTATCAAACTGTAAAATACATTTTTTGCCTTCACGATGCTGTAAAAAGTCACTATGCTTTAAAAAGTTTAATCTCCTGTTCAGTACATAATAGCAGCATTCTATTCAAACTTACATGGGTCAGTACCTGGATCTCTCACTGGCTCTGTGTGCCAGCCTTCATTGGCTGATGCTTTGAGCTAAAGAGAATGGAGATGGGATGCACAGCAGGAAATTGCCTTTAAGAGCTGACACTGGACAACAGCCTGGAAACTGAGCGGCACTGTTTGTTAATTAATATTAACCTTTTTTCCTTTTTTGATTTTTGTTTTATTTTGTGTTGTATGGCCAGGTCCCCCAGCCAGTACAAGGTCCTAGGTAGCCTTGTGCTAGATCTGGACCTGTCCACTCCCCACACCTTTTAAGTGTTCTACTCACATTTCTAATACTTACTGTCTGTGTTAAATGTTAACATTGTCATATTTTATTATTTATTGTTATTAACTGTATGTTAAACAATTTCAGCATTCCATCACAGGTTTTTCCTTCTTTTTTTTCTATTTTCTTTTTCAAAGTTTCTGTAATGTCCAAGACAATCTTGCACTCTATTGTAAATATGCCCACACTACAAACAAGTTTATATATAAATTATTTTGTTTCTTACCGAGTGTTTTTAATCTTGCTTTGAGTCTGAAAATGGTCCAGCAGGATTAGCTTTCTACCCAGGTTAACAGATGCAAATGAATATAATATAAACTATTACTTAAAAATAAAACAAGGATGGGAGATGGAAGTGAAAATAAGTAAAATGGAATGCAGGAGGAAAATGAGCCCAAGTCAACCCATGCATCATCCTTGCAGCAATAGGGTATTGCCTCCAGAAAAAAAAAAGAAGTTATAACCTCCCTGTACTCTTCACTCATCAGGGCAGTAATTGAGTACAACTCCCTTTTTGCTATGTACGGTTCAAAGCACCTGCAGCAATTGAAGAGACCACAATGGTTCCTCAAAAGGACAATTCTAGGTCTTTAGAATCTGTCCTATGTGGATCATCTGAAATCACTATCACTTTATACTGTTTTATACAGATTACTCAGAGGCAATCTCTGCCTCACATAGAAGGCAATCTCTGACCCTAGTTTATTGGGAATGCTGCATATCCGTAAGTCAAATGGTATACAGGTTACTTGCTCTAAAGACCTTAACTTGGTATCTGACATTAATAGAACCTAATTAAGGGACAAATTTGTCTCCTAGAGGTTACCACACCTTTGGAACAGACTCCCAATTTATGTCAAACAGAGCACCTCACTGACTCTCTTCAAACTCAATTTGGACGATTGAATGGGTAACTGTAAATTCACCCTGGGAGTTCCACCTGTGTCCCTCTTGGACAGGGGCAGTAGGTGCTGATCGTGCAAATAAGGGTAGAAATTGGCTAGGCTTGTAAGGGCCCTAGAGCCATTAGCCTACTAACTTCCTATGATCCTATGATACCTATGCATGTACTTGCAAGGGAAGCCATCTCTGGTAAGGGGATTCCAAATAACATTAAAGCAGGTGTCATCACCAAAATAAGCCCCCAAATAGGGAAAACTTTTAATGCTGAACATGTCATAAATATGTCCTAGTTTAATTTAAGGGGCATCTCCATTAGTGAACACATTGATAATGAAATAGTAGGATGCTAGAATTGTGACATTCCACATCACATAAGTGTTAATGAGATAACCTACCAGGGCTTCTGACAAAACCTCAGTGGAATCAGCACACAGAGATCAGTTTAGTAATTTACATATCTCAACAAATGGTAGTGTTAACCATTCCAACAAATGAAAGGCACTTTGAACCAGACTGTCGCTCTTCTTCTTATGTGCATTAAGATGTTGAGGCTTGGGTGTTTAAGTAGTTTACTGTATACAAATACATCAGGATGGATGGCAGGCACATTAAACTTAAATTATCTAACTGACTGATTACAGACTTGTATGCTCACACTCTGGCTGCTCACTCAAAATGGCACTCTACCTTGCAAGTGCTCAGTACTTATATGCATGTCCTGACTCATTGGAAAGCTTATTAATGGCATATCACATGCTAACTACATCCTCCCTCCTTACTGAGCTGTCTCATATACACAATGACATTTCAATAGGGATGCAATTACACAGACACTAACAAAGAAAAAAGAGCAGTCATGTCCAGGTTGCCGTGTATCTGGAACTAGGTTTTGGATGTGACCTAATCTCATGACATAATAGTTAGGACTGGGTTTAGCAACAGGGACAGCCACTGGGGAATGTTCTGCTTGAGGCGTTTCAGAAATTTTCTCAGGAATGGAAATTGCTGACGGAATGATCTCTGGCACAGGAATACTGGACAAGTCACTCAGAACTACAGTCTGTCACAGGTAAGATGTGACACTGGTAACAAATGCTTTCGATTTCATCTGAATTCCATTCCTTCTGATTTCACTATGTATGATCTCGGCTCTTGACACAAACTTTTCACAAATCAGATGTGATCTAAACCTTTTGATGTCTGCATCATCAGTTCCTCCCCTTTTTTCAATGAATTGAGTGGTTTGCTGGTTTTAGCATAGTAAGACTTCTGGGACAAACACTTTGGCAACAGTTGGGCTTTTACTGCTTTGTTGTTCTTAATACTTAAAACCAATTAATTACTGCTGATGGGTAATGGGATTCAGCTTTTTCTGCCTCTGGGCAGGTGAACCAAGATGTTTGTCACAAGGAATGTTTATTTTTTTATTTAACATTTGTTTACTGGGAAAGACTAACTTGGAACAGAGCCAATTTTCAGAGGGGCCCGAAGAGAAACACTCCAGACACATGTCTTTGTATGTCATGTCCAGGTTGCCGTGTATCTGGAAACCGAGAATCAAACCGGAGAACCTCTTGCTATGAGGTGACAATGCAACCACTGCACCACTGTGCCGCCCAAGTTGAGAAAAACATTGTCATTGTCATGTCTGTATTTCTCTAACAGCTGTTTTGCACTTTGAACTGTACATTCTGCAAATTTCTTGAACTACCGACTTGTAAACTGTGCACCATTGTCAGAAATAACTGTGTGGACTACCATGGAATGAAAAATGTCGCTTCAACTTAGTAATGACAGTACTGAATAAGAATAACCAGTTTGAATAAGAGTCTAATAATACCAAGTAATGTTAACCATTCCACTCAAAGATGTCTGTGGCTACTGTCAACGAGGGGTAGTTCTGGAATCTGGCTTAACTGAAGTGGTTCTTTCTGTTGATACAGCTTTGTATTATTACATACTGAACAAGATGAAAGTACTTTCTCAATATCTTCTGACAAAGAAAGCCAAAACACTAGACCTCTCACCCTTCTTTTTGTAGAATCAGTTCATGGGTGGCCAAAATGCAGGATCTTGATGTAATCACACTTAACATCCACATCCCACTCCCATCTCCCAGTAAGGAAACCCCCATAAAAAACTTCTCCAAAGCCAACTTCATGCTACTGAAGTCAGAAGTGACAAACTTCATGACACCCATGCAGACAGGAACTGAAAGTTCAACTGCTGAATCCTACACTAAGGCACTGTATGAGCACATCCACTCATGCATGAATCGTGCCATCCCAAATAGAACCGAGATGCTCTCAACCAAAAAAAGGAAGCCAATCTGGTGGTCCCCTGCCATAAACAAACTTTACAACAAAAGGAAGAAACTGTTACAGAAAAGAGGAAAATCCCAGGATGAAAAAAACTCTCTTACCAGCATCAGTAAGAAACTGAGATCCCTCATAAAATCCTCCAAAGCTAGTTACGAAAATAAAATTCCCAAAGATTCCAAAGACAACCACAAGGCATTCTATAACTATGTCAAGAATCTAAATGGCAATGCTCAGATCTCCTCTGAGCTAAAACAGAATGGCATCAAATATACTGATCCCAAGGATATTGCCAATATCCTGACAGATCGATTCAGTGCCAACTTCAACCCCTTCTCACCCCCTAAATGGCCCATCTCAATACCGGAAGATTGCCAAACTCTGGTAATAACGGCCACACAGGTAAAAAACGCACTCTCCAAAGTGAAGAATACAGCATCCATGGGACCAGATGACATCCCGGGCTGTGTACTACATGAACTACAATATGAACTGGCACCTCACCAAAGTGTCATGTTTAATCATAGCCTCACCTCAGGTTTCGTGCCCACTGAGTGGCACAGAGCTACAGTTATCCCCACTCCACAAGGAGGGATCTACCTTGGATCCTGGAAACTACCGACCCATCAGTCTGATGAGCCTTATCTGCAAGGCCATGGAGCGTATTATCATGGAACTTATAAACAAAGACATTGGCAACCTTCAAACACTGGACCCCACCCAGTTTGGGTTTGTGAAGGGCTGATCTTGACTCCTGAATCTGACTGACTTCTTCGAATCAGTCTCCAGAGCCATGGACAAGGGTAAGGTGATTCACACAGCCTATCTAGACCTTGCCAAAGCCTTTGACACCATCCCCCACTCTGGAATCATAGATAAACTTACTAAGCTGGATATTAATCCGTACGTCACCCAATGGGTTGCTAACTGGTTACTGATAGAACCCACACTGTAAAAGTAGCTGACTCCAAATCCAGCTCCAGACAAGTGACAAGTGGAATACCTCAGGGTTCAGTCCTGGGACCACTCTTGTTTGGCATCTACTTCTCTGAAGTACAGGCCAACACTAAGGGACTCTGGCTAACAAAGCTCGCAGATGACTGCAAACCGGAAGCCATTATTGAATCCCCAAATGTTGTAGATACTCTACAAAAGAGCCTTACAGAAACAGATGCTTGGTGCCAGAGCCATGGGCTCAAGCTCAATGCCAAGAAATGTATAGTTATCCCCTTTGGGAAAAAACATGTACCAGTGAATTACCATATAGGTGGCAGTACACTAAACACCAAAAGTGTGATAAGAGACTTAGGGACACAGGTGGACAGTGATCTCACCTTCAATAACCACATCGCCACAACAGTCAGGAAATCCTTTATGTGGCACACCTTATCACTAAGGGCTTTTCATCCAGAAAAAAGGAGGTCATTGTCCCACTGTACTCTTCCCTCATTTGACCCATTATAGAATACAACGCCCTGTTTGGTATGTACCTCTCAAGACATCTGCATCAACTGGAAAGGCTGCAGAAATACCTCACTAAAAGAATCACAGGCCTAAAGCAGATGTCCTAAACTGACCGCCTTAAAAAACTCCAGCTATACTCTGTCGCATATCGTCTATTCAGAGGCGATTTCTGCTTAACATACAAGGCCATGTCAAACCCAGAGATGTTTATGCTACACTTAAAGAAATCCCAATCCCACAGAGCCACACGCTCCAGGGATCTAAACCTTGTCATCACAATAAACAAAACATGCTGGAGGGATAGGTTCCTGACCCAGAGACTCCCCAGACTCTGGAATAGATCTCCCATACATGTCAAGCAGAGTGCCTCTTTGGCCCTGTTCAAAAGGAACCTTTACGATTGGATGGGAGAAAGGAAATTCACCCCGGGGATCACATCAGTCACCCTGCTAGACAGGGGTCCAGGGAAGTAAATAGTGTGGGAAGAAATAGCCAGGGAATTGTTATGGCTAGGCTTGTATAGGCCCTAGGGCTGATAGCCTAGCACCAAGCTATGAACCTATGAACTCTTGTTGCAAGGATTTTGAAACGATCACTTTAGGATCTTTCATGATGATACCATTGTCTTGACAAAATCTCATCTCTTTATGGGAAATAAGGCTGCACTTCCACTGATACAAGACTACTTTGAAGGCCATCCCCGACTGATAAAGAGGTTGAATTCTGAGGAATTGGATATGAAGCCGTGTGAGTTCTGAGCTCATCAAGATGTGTGGAAAAAAAATTTCTCACTTTCCTGACCTCAAAATCAAGTTGCTCATTGTTATGCTGTTCTATGTTTTTTTTCTGGGCGATCTGGATAAAGTATCAGCAAGATAAATAAGTTTGCCTTTTGTGTAAACAACACTGAAATTGTACTTTTGCAATCTGAGCAACATACGTGGCAGTCTGGCTGGAGCTGTATGCATAGGCCTTCTCAAAATAGTAACAAGAGTTTGGTGGTCAGTTTCGATCTGGATAGGTCGACCATAAATATAACCATGGAAATTCGAACATGCAAACACAGTTGCCAAAAGTTCTTTCTCAATCTCTGCATACTGCATCTCAGTATGGCTAAGAGTTCTCGATGCACAGGCTACTGGTCTACCATCTTGAAGAATGACTGCACCTAGACCAAACTTAGAAGCATCACAGGAAAGAGTAACTGGTTTGTGAACACCATAGTAGCTGAGAGTTGGTGGGTTGGCAATTTTCTGTTTCAGGACATCAAATACTCTTTGGTGCTTGTTCTGAACATGACCAAATTGGGTCCGCTTCTAAATCTTGAAAGCTCATAATCTTGAAATTCAAAATACTGAAGCCAAAATCTTGAAAGTTCGAAATACTGAAAACTCAAAATACTGAATTTCATAATACTGAAAAAATTACAGGATAGTAACACTTACTATATGCCACCAGAACTACAAAGAGAAACAAATAAAAGACAAAGCATATTAGTTTACTCAAATGATTAGTAGGCGGGCAAGCCCCCCTGTGCCTTCCACACTCCCTGCTACTGAAATATATCAACTCCAAGAGTGCACTTTACTACACTAAGATGAGTTATGCTGTGGTATAGCAAACTAAAAGGGAACATCACTAAGATTACAACAGGCACTCATGAAGCATGTAATGGTATGTTTGCCATTTTCTTCTGTGGAGTGCAATCTTAGAGTTGATATATTTAAGTAGTAGGGGGTGTGGGGGTGCAGCCTCCCACACTGGAGGGTGCAGAGGGCTTGCCCCCCCCGCTAATAGTTGGAGAAGAGTAATATGTTTTCTTATTTGTAAGTGTTGGTGTACTCTCTGTTTTTTCAATATTATGAAATTCATTTTTTTGAGTTTTCAGTATTTTGAACTTTCAATATTTTGGCTTCAGTATTTTGAATTTCAAGATTATGAGCTTTCAATATTTAAAAACGGACCTGACCAAATTACATCTTTGTGTGTCAGTTCTCTAAGCAGTGATGAAGGTTGGCTTAAATCTGGAGTGAACTTGCCTAGATAGTAGACCATGCCAAGAAAAGTTTGTAGGGCTAGAACATTGTCTGCAGCTGGTATCCAGAGAATTGCTGTTTGCTTAGAAGGATCTGGTCGTAAACCTGAACTGGTGAACAAGTGACCAACATAAGTAACTTCTTGTAGCCTGAATTTGCACTTCTGAGGAATCAGCTTAAGATTCACTTCATATGCTCGTTCCAGAACTTTCTTGAGGTTTCTATCATGTTTGACTTCACTAGTGCTTCCTACTACAATATCATCTACTATAATAGCACATGGATAGCCTGAAAAAATTTGCTCCATCGCACGCTGAAAGACTTCACTGGCAAAATTTATTCCAAATAGCATTCTCTGAAATCCTTATCTTTTGCTAGAATGAACTCTTTGCATCTAATACAGAAAAAGCAGTGGCATTTGGCATGAGGGCAGCAACCTCTTCAACTGTGCGCATTGAATTATAAGGCCTTTTTAATGCTTTGTTCAAATCTCTTATATCAATACATATTCTGATATCATCTGAGCTTTTCTTATGAGCTACTATCATGGAGGATACCCATTCAGTAGGTTTTTCTACTGGACAAATTACTCATAGCTGCAACATTTTCTCTAGCTTGGCTTTAACTCTGTTCTGCACAGCTACTGAAACTTTTCATGCTGCTCTGATGACTGGGCTGACCTCTGGGTCTAACTTCACAGAGTACGCAACTGGTAGTTTGCCTAGTTTGTCTGCAAAAATATCAGCATACTCAGAAAAAATAGTTCGGGCAAAATTTGAGCTGTTGTCATGCAGGCTTACATGGTGAATCTCTTTAAGTGAAATCAGTCCCATTCTCAAACTGTCCCTGAAGCCCACTGATGACTGCATGTGTCTCTTGACTATTAAAAATTGCAAGTCATAGCTGTTCCCAGCAGAGTAACGTGAAAACACTACTGAGCCTTCGGTCTGAATGTCTTCACCACCATAAGCAACAAGCTTTGCACACATTTAGTCAAATCAAGTTGTTCTGCAGCTTTTACTCAAGCAAATGTTTCTACTGACATAACATTGCACTTTGAGCCAATATCTACTTTGAGGTCTACGAGACTCCCATTAATGGAACAGTACAAAATATTTTGTTGTTTGCCCACAAATCTACTGCACTGACTGTTTCACCAAGCACAGACACACCATCAACATAAAAAGTATTCTAAAAGTGTATTAATTCTGGTTTAAGCACTTGGGCTTTCAGGCCAGTTATTTTACATTAAGAGGGTTCGTGGTCTGCACTCTTGTGGGAGGAGAGGCTGGACTCTGCCCTTCTGAGCTGGGAATTTCTGGTTGAAGGCTTATAGTGCATGCATATCTGAACTGCTTCTTACTGAAGTTGGTGCGCCTTGTTTGCTGTGGCATAGACTGGATTCGGGCCTGCTGGATCTAGCTTTGTTTGTGTAACTTGAGCACTAATCCAGGCATTCTATAAAGTATTCAATTGTATTTATTACTGCTTGGTAGTAACTTGATTAAAGTGTAGCTATCATTCTAAGTCTTTTGGATTAAGCACTTGGGCTTCAGACCAGTTGTTTTACATTAGGAAGGTTTGTGGCATGCACTGTGGTGGCAGGACAGGTAGCTTTCATCCTTCTAAGTTGGGAACTGCTGATTGAGAGCCCAGTGTCTGTTATTCTTAAAGTGTATTAGTTCTGGTTTAAGCACTTGGGCTTCAGGCCAGTTATTTTACATTAAGAAGGTTTGTGGTCAGCACTCTTGTGGGAGAAGAGGCTGGACTCTGCCCTTCTGAGCTGGGAATTTCTGGTTAAAGGTTTACAGTGCCTGAATATTTGAAATGTATCTTACTAAAATTGGTACACATTGTTTGCTGTAGCATAGACTATATCCAGGCCTGCTGAATCTAGCTTTGTTTATATGATTGTTGTTTGTTTGCTTGTTATTTCCCTGGAACGCTAATTCCATGTAATACGTGGCTTCTCAGCGCTTCTGTGGATCACTAGTGATATCTGCATTGCTTACTGAACTTATTTCCTTGTTTCACTTGAAAAAAAGTTACTGTTTGTCGTTTTTGCATTTAAGTTACCTGTAACACATTGCACTTAAGTTACCTGGCACTTGCTCACTAAAGCAATTATATAAGTCAGCACTAAAAATTAAAGGCACTACACCCTCACTCCCCACTGGCCCTGGTTTTCAATTATTAAGGAATTCCCAATATTATTCTAGCATGTCCAAAGGTCAGTTGTCAATCTCTCCGGTCCAGCTGGTGAATCTGGGAATCTTGAGGCAATGTTACAACTGCCTCATGTACACAGACAACCCTCTCATCCTCCCAACAAATTCCAACACATGTGAGAGATGCAACCATATAGCCAAACTGGAGGCTAAGCTCTCTCAACTCAGTACTGGCATAACCAGTCAGGAGGAGAAGGAAACCACACTCACTACAATTCCAGTCTCACATAGACCTACCACGACAGCAAACCAAACACATAATCACACAAAAACATACTCGGAGGCTCTAAATAAAGATCTGCCGAAGCAGCAGAGACCTCCAAAGCAAACACCCAAGCAGCCGCTACCCCAAAACAAAACACGTGCAACACATATCTCACAAAGCCAGTGTGCCAAACAGTCACAGCCCTTAAGACTAAACAACACACCTGATACACTTGTAATAGGTGACTCTATCGTCAGGCACACTGACGTCCCGCTCACCAGGCTGAACAAGGAGAGGGTCACAGTGAGCAGCCTGTTGGGCGCTAGGATCCGCCACATAACACAAGCACTCAGGTCACTCCAAGGCAAGTACAAATATGACTCAGTCATTGTCCATGCTGGTGTGAATGACCTGAGACGCACCTCCCTGGACTACATGAAAAGAGACATAAAGGAGCTCTCTGAGCATGTAGCCCAGGCCGGTATGACCCTGACCTTGAGTAGCATCTTACCCTCACCAAGAATGATGCCACAATATGAAGACAAGATGATCAATTTCAACAATTGGCTTAAGTACTGGTGTCATTCAAAGGGGATCCAATGCCTGTCAGCTTGGGATGATATGCTCGACAAGCCACGATGCTTCGCTAGGGACGGCTTGCACCTGTCACCCTGGGCTTTGGATATTGGCAAAGGCTCTTGCTACCCCCATAGTGCCTTTTTTAGGCAAGGCTCAAAAGACAAACCCACCTCCATAGGTATCACAAGGGATAAGAAACTAAGAGTAATGCTGCTCAACGCCAGAAGTCTAAACCTCAAGATGCATGCACTCGAAACTCTCCTTAGCATGGAGAACATCGATATCTGTGCAGTAACAGAAACCTGGTTCAGGGCTCCCGAAAGCACCCCAGCACTACCAGGTTATACCTCATACCATTCTTTTCGGCCCCAAATCTTGGACCGACCCACGAAAGGAGGGGGAGTATTGATATTCATCAAAGATACCCACACCTCCAGTTTGGTGGCAAAGCACGAAGCATCAGAGACTATCATGTGTAACTAACAGTGGGTAAAACTGCCTTCCAGTTTATAGCCTGCTACAGACCACCCTCCCAAACCCAGGAACCCCACTCGGCCTTCCTGAGAACACTGGAAAATATGAAGGTCTCTCCAAACACCATTATATTGGGCGACTTCAACTACCCAAACATAGACTGGGAGCATTACTCTAGCTCCAACACCCTAGCTCAAAGGTTCCTAGAATTTATAAACTCAAATGCTATGGAACAACTTGTTACCACTCCCACAAGAGGGGAAAACATACTGGACCTGATCATCACCAACATGGGGACTCTATGCTCCAGACCAGAAGTGTATCCCTCACTGGTAAGATCAGACCATAAACTAATCTCACTGGATATTCACATCCCGACCCCACCCCCTGCCCAGAAAACCACAGTGAAAAACTTCTCTAAAGCAAATTTCACACTCCTCAAAACTGAGGTGGAATCCTTCAAAGCCCCCGGGCCTGTGGAAAATACGGCCCAGACCGCAGAATCCTTTATAAACGCATTCTAAGAACACCTTCAGGAATGCATGGATCATGCGATCCCAAATAAAACCAAGACCCAATCCTCCAAAGGCAGACGTCCTGTCTGGTGGACCCCAGCCATAAACAAACTATGCAATAGAAGGAGGAAGCTACTAAATGATAGAGCAAAATCCCAAAAAGGGAAGGCATCACTGATCAGTATTAGCAAAAAACTACTGGCACACATAAAATTGTCTAAGGCCAGCTTCGAGAGAAAAATTGCACAGGACACTAAGGATAATCACAAGGCTTTCTTTAGTTATGTTAGGAACCTGGGTGGTAATTCCCAGATATGCTCAGAATTAGTCCAAAATGACAAAAAATACACCGAACCCACAGACATTGCCAACATCCTAGCTGACAGGTTCAGCACAAACTTCTCCCCCATCCCCACCAAAAGGGCAAATATCTATCCCAGCAGAGTGCTGCCCCCCTGACATCTCAGATGCTCAGGTAAGAGCCGCCTTCTCCAAAGCAAAACCACAGCATCAATGGGACCAGATGGTGTCCCGGGCTGCGTCCTACATGAACTCCAAGAAGAGCTAAACCCAAACATAAAACTACTGTTCAAGCTCAGCCTTACTACAGGATATGTGCCCAAAGAGTGGCGCACAGCAACAGTGGTCCCTCTCCATAAAGGTGGTGCCTCAACGGATCCTGGAAACTATCGCCCCATAAGCCTGACTAGCTTGGTCTGCAAAGCTATGGAAAGGATCATCATGGACCTCATAAATAAAGATATTGGGGACCTACAGACACTGGATCCTACCCAGTTCGGCTTTGTTAAGGGCAGATCCTGCCTCTTAAACCTGGTTGATTTCTTTGAAACAGTCACCAAGGCCATTGACGAGGGGAAGGTGGTCCACACAGCCTACCTGGACCTCGCAAAAGCCTTCGATACAATACCCCACTCGGGCATTATAGATAAGCTCACCAGCTTAAATATAAACCCCTATGTCACTAGATGGATTGCAAACTGGCTCAAGGACAGAACCCACATGGTTAGAATTGCTGGAGCCATGTCAGACTCCAAACCAGTTACAAGTGGTGTCCCACAAGGCTCAGTCCTGGGACCTCTCTTCTTCGGTATATATTTCTCGGAGGTACAGGCCAACACAGAAGGACTGTGGCTGACAAAGTTCACAGATGACTGCAAACTGGGCGCCAAAATCGACTCTCCAGCCGACACAAGCATCCTCCAAAAGGGCCTCATAGATACAGACAACTGGTGCCAGAGCCATGGCCTCAAGCTAAATGCCAAAAAGTGTATAGTCATCCCCTTTGGCAAAAACAAAATGCCCACAAATTACCACATAGGTGGTAATCCATTAAGTACAGAAGAAGTAATTAGGGACCTGGGGACCCAAGTTGATAGCAATCTCTCATTTGACAACCACGTGGCCAAAGTGGTTAGAAAAACATTTTATATAGCCCACCTAATCATGAAGGGATTCACATCTAGATCAGGGGAGGTCATCATGCCTCTTTACTCATCCCTCATCAGGCCCATAATTGAGTACAATGCCCCTTTTGGGATGTACCTTACCAGACACCTGCAGCAACTGGAAAGACCCCAATAGTACCTCACCAAGAGGATCAAAGGGCTCAAACAGATGCCATATGCTGCCCGGTTAAAGAAACTCCAGCTCTACTCAGTGGCATACCGCCTGTTCAGAGGCGATCTGTGCCTGACGTATAAAGCCATGTCCAACCCAGAATTAATGGACATGCTGCACCTCAGAAAATCCAAATCCCATCGAGCTACGCGCTCGAGAGACTTGAACCTCAGCACTGAAATAAATAGGACATGCTAGAGGGACAGATTCATAACCCAGAGGCTCCCTTCACTCTGGAATAAAATCCCAGTACAGGTTAGGCAGAGTCCCTCATTGACTCTCTTCAAGAGGAATCTTGATGAGTGGATGGGAGATCGTAGGTTTACCCCGGGTATCACTTCGGTGTCACTGTTAGACAGAGGCACAGTATACTAACCTCGAAAAAGGGCATAGCAAAATAAATTTAAAATGGGTGGCGAAAGCCAAACACATTCTGGCTAGGCTTATAAATGCCCTAGGGCAGATAGCCTAGTATGAACCTATGAACCTATAAGTAGTGTTGCAGCTTTCTGACTGATCAACTTGCCTCTTGGAATGCTATCTTTTAATAAAAGAATATGCCTTATTTGATTTACAAAACATTTTGAAATGATTCCACTTATTACAAGAATGACACTGCTGACCAAAAGCTAAGCACTTTTCTCTTTTGGGTTTGTGATTACAACCACAATTGTGACAGTTGAATATAAAGCTGGGTGGTTTGACTTTGCTGACTCACCCTTATGCTTCATTGAGCATGCTCTGGAATTTGCTGGAAAGATTCAGGGTTTCCCAGAGACTGTTACAGGATTTGCAAAAACTGCCATGTGCTTGGGTCTGTTTCTTTTAACCACATGTTGCATACTACTACTAATACAGTTGGGGTTGGTATAATGGTTAAGGTGTTTACCTCACTATCAACATGATCTCTGTCACTGTGCCTTCTACAGCTATTCTCATTTTTAAGCATACTTGTGTGCTTTTCTGTAAACTTGTACATCTAACAAATCTCAATGGCTTTATTTAACGTTAAATCACTGTCTCAAAGCAACATCTTTCTCACTGTGTCATTATTAATACTACACACAAGCTTGTCTTTTATCAACTCATCTCTCAAATCATAACATCTGCACAGTTTAGCCTTGAGAAACAAGGCTGTTATATATGCTGCAAAAGTTTCACCAGGCTTTTGATCCATTGTGTAAAATAACTGTCTCTCCCATTATAATATTCATTTGGGGGCTACACATTTATCTACATTTTCATTTTAAGCTCTAAGGGTCTTCCTGCATTTCAGCCAGTACCACAATATGGTGATCTTTTTCCTACCCTGCAAACACAGCAGGTGCATACCCAAATGAATGCTCTCTTTCAATGGCCTCTGAACCAGCTAAATTAGGCAGAATAAATGCTTTTGTATGTGCAGCTTTGTTAGAAAAAGCAGCCTGTATGAAAATAATGTAATCTTGCTCAAACACTCACCAATTTTCTGCAATACTGTTATCAAACACAAGTGGTGTCGACCTGCGAAATCCTTCTGCCATGCCCATAGATTATAGTAAAACACAATGCAAAATGGCCCTTATAATTATGTACAAACATACACACACACCAGGTGCCTGTAATAATAATCAAATGCACAAACTCTTCAAAATACTGTACTCTGCAAAATATGCTTTGAAATAACTGTACTTTGGGAAATATTCTTTGAAACAACTGTTCTTTGTGAAATAACTGCACTGTAATACTGCAAACAGTTATAGGTTCATAGGTTCATACTAGGCTATCTGCCCTAGGGCATTTATAAGCCTAGCCAGAGTGTGTGCGGCTTTCACCACCCCTTAGGATGAGAATACTATACCCATTAGTTTGCTGTGCCTCTGTCCAGCAGTGATACAGAGATGATTCCCGGGGTAAACCTACGATCTCCCATCCACTCGTCAAGATTTCTCTTGAACAGAGTCAGTGAGGGGCTCTGCCTCACATGGACTGGGATTCTGTTCCATAGTGTAGGGAGTCTCTGGGTGATGAATCTGTCCCTCCAGCACGTCCTATTTATATCCGTGTTGAGGGTTAAGTCTCTTGCTCTCGTGGCTCTGGTGGATTTGGATTTTTTGAGGTGGAGCATGTCCATTAATTCCGGGTTGGACATGGCCTTGTATGTCAGGCACAGATCACCTCTGAGCAGACGGTATGCGACTGAATAGAGCTGGAGTTTCTTCAGTCGGGCATCGTATGACATATGTTTGAGCCTTTATCCTTTTGGTGAGGAACGTTTGGGGTCTTTCCAACTGCTGCAGGTGTCGGGTAAGGTACATTCCGAATGGGGCGTTGTACTCAATCATTGGTCTGATAAGTGAAGAGTACAGGGGTACAATGACCTCTCCTGATCTGGATGTGAATCCCTTCATGATCAGGTGGGCAATGTAGAAGGTCTTCCTAACCACTTTGGCAATGTGAGTGTCAAAAGAGAGGTTACTGTCAACTTGGGTCCCCAGGTCCCTGATAACTTCTTCCGTGTTTAATGGATTACCACCTATGTGGTAATTAGGGGTTACCTTGTTTTTCCCAAAGGGTATGACTATACATATTTGGCATTTAGCTTAAGGCCATGGCTCTGGCACCAGTTATCCATTTCTATGAGACCTCTCTGGAGGATGTCTGTGTCTGATGGAGTGTCAATTATGGTGCCCAGTTTGCAGTCATCTGCAAATTTTGTCAGCCACAATCCCCCTATATTTGCCTGCACTTCAGAAAAATAAATGCCGAACAATTGCAAACACTTTGCTCACTTCAGATACTTTGAATAGCTTTACTTAATAGAAAAAGTAGCAAACAGCGAAAAAATACAGTTGGTTTCCCTTTTTTGTACATTTTATAGGCTCATAGGAGATTACTAGGCTAATGGCTCTGGGGCCCTTACAAGCCTAACCAAGAGTTTATCCCCAAAAAAAAGAAACCCCAATCAACGCCTGTCACTCCTGTCAATGATGGACACAGGTGGAACCTCTGGGACAAATTTGTGATTACCCAGGCACTCATCAATGTTGTGCCTGAAGAGTGTCAGCAACATACTTTGTTTGACTTGTACGGGGAGTCTACTCCAGAAATGGGGCAGCCTCTGGGAGACAAACCTGTCTCTACAGCAGGTTTTGTTAATGTCAAATATTAGATTTAAGCCTTCTGATCGGGTATAAATGCGAGTAGTTAGACTTATGGATATGGAGCATCTCTAGTAGAGCAGGGTCTGAGATTGCCTTGTAGGCGAGACACAGATCACTTCTGAGCAATCTGCTCGATACAGAGAAGACTGACAGTGATTTGAGCCTGTCCACATAGGACAGGTGTTGGAGGCCAGGAATTCTCTTTGTGAGGTATTTCTGTGGCCTTTCCAGTTGGTGCAGGTGTTTAGAGAGGTACATACCAAATGGGGCATTGTACTCAATTATTGGCCTAATGAGGGAGGAGTACAGAGAGGTAAAAACCTCCATTTTTCTGGATGCAATCCCTTTACTTATGAGGTGAACCAAGTAAAGGGCTTTTCTGACCACTGCCGCTACATGATGGTCAAATGTGAGATTGTTGCCAACTTGTGTACCCAGGTTTCTCACCACAGGTTTTGTGCTTAGGGAGTTGCTGTTAATGCGGTAATCAGTAGGGGTCGTGTTTTTGCCGAATGGTATGATAATACTTTTTTTGCATTTAACTTAAGGACATGATTTTGGCAACAGCTGTGAGACCCTCTTGAAGTACATTATCATTTGGGGAGTCAATGACAGCACCCAACTTACAGTCATCTGCAACCTTGATCAGCCACAGGCCTTTTGTCTTTGCCTGGACCTCTGAGTAGATGCCAAACAATAGAGGTCCCAGGACAGATCCCTGGGGGACACCACTAGTGACAGGTCAGCTGTCAGAGGTGGTGGCACTTATTTTGACCTTGTTGGTCCTATCAATGAGCCAGTTGGCCAGCCACCTGATGAGATAGGGATTTACACCACGTTGTGTTAGCTTTTCAGTGATGCCCAAGTGGAGGATTGTGTCAAAAGCTTTGACCAAGTCAAGGTAAGCTGTATGTATTCACTTTCCCTCATCCACTGTCTTGGTGACAGCCTCAAAAACGTCAACTGGGTTCAACAGGCAAGATCTGCCCTGGAAAAATCCAAACTGGGTGGGGGTCAAGTGCTTGGAGATTGCCTATGTCCTTGTTTATGAGGTCCATAATAATATGCTCCATGGCCTTACTGATCAGACTTGTTAAGCTAATGAGGCAATAGTTTACAGTGTCAGTAGTGGGACCACCTTTATGCAAAGGGATGACAATGGCAGTTCTCCACTCTGCTGGACTGAAGCCTGTACTTAGGCTATGGCTACATAAGGTGCTCAATGGTGAGGCTAGTTCTTGCTGGAGATGTTGCAGAATACAGCCTGGGATAATATCAGGTCCCATGGAAGCTGTGTTCTTTGCCATGAATAGGGCCTTTAACACTTGATCTATGGAGATGTGAGCTGCAGGCCAAGTATCAGGGATGTTGAATGGGCCTTTAGGGGGACAAAGGGGTGAAGTTTGTGCTGAACATATCTGCTAGCATGTTGGCTAAGTCAACAGGATCAGTGTGAGTGGTACTGTTAAGAACTAATTCGGGACAAACCTGGGCTTTGCCATGGAGGTTTCAGACATAACTGAAAAAGGCTTTGTGGTTAGCCTTTGTTTCAGATGCTAGTTTCAATTCATAATTGGCTTTAGAGGTTTTCACTAGTGATCTCATTTGCTTGTTAAGGCTAAGGAGGGAGTTCTTCCATTTGGGAATTTGTGCCTTTTTACCCTTGGCCAATAGTTTCTTCCTTTTGTTGTAAAGCCTGTTGATGTCCACCACATAGGTTTGTGTTTCCTTGAGCAGGTTTTAGGTCTACTGGGTATGGCTGAGTCCATGCAGCTGTACAGGTGCATGTACACTGTACTGACATAGTGTTCAGCATATTTGTCTGCATCCTCTGAGGGACGCGGTGGTGTGAAGCTACTGATACCCTCCCTTAGAAGGTTGTAGTAAATTTTGGAGAAGTTTTTTAGCCTGGTTATGACTGATGAGATGGGGGGGGGGGGTTGGATGGGATACAGATTTTGAAAGAGACATACCAATGGCCTGATCTCACCAGGGAAGAACTTACTATGGGTGTGGTGGAGCGGTTGCCCTTGTAGGTGAGAACCAAATCTAGCATGCTATCTCCCCTTGTGAGGGACAAGCTGCTCTAGTGCATTAGAACTGATGAAGTCACGGAATTGTTGGGTGAGTGCATTAGAGTAGGAATAGTTCGCCCAGTTTATGGTGGGGTAGTTGAAGTCACCAAGGATCAGGGTGTTAGGGGGTACCTTGATGGACTCAAGTAGGTCCAGGTTGGAGGAATGGGTATCCTGAGTCATGGTGAGGGGGGTCTATAGCTGGCTATAACTTGGATGGGTGTCTTGCCAACTGTCAATTGCACCTGGAGAATTTCTAGTGCATCATGCTGGCAAACCAGTCTGGAGGTGTGCTCTTCTTTAATGAAAATAGAAACTCCACCACATTAGTCTTCTTGACCTCATTTTGGGGTTGGAATGTGTGGAATGAGGTAAAGCCTTTTAAGGCAGGGATGTTCTCTGCAGCCTTGAACCAAGTTTCCATGACTGCACAAATATCAGCATCTTCCAGTGCTAGGACAGCCTCCAGTGAGTGCATTTTCAGGTTTAGGCTCCTAGTGTTAAGCAGCATGACCTTCAATTTGTTTTTTGACAGATCTTTTATGTTGGAAGAGTTGTCTGTGGGACATTGCCTAAAAAAGGCACAATGGGGGAGGCAAGAGCCTTGGCCAGAATCCTGAATCCCAGGGGTGGCAAGTGGAGGCTCTCTCTGGCAAAGCATCAAGGCCTGTAAACCATGTCATCCCAGGCAGACAGATAATGGATTCCCTTGGACTGACATGAGAAACTAAGCCAATTATTCAAGTCAATTCTTTTTTGGTGGCATTGTGGTATCATTCTTGGTAAAGGTAGGATGCTGCTTAGAGCTAGGGTCATACCTGCCTGGGACACCTACTCTGACAGTTCAATCATGTCTGTTTTCATATAGTCCTGGGAGGTACATCTCAAGTCATTCACACCAACATGAACAATGACAGAGTCATACTTGTACCTGTTGTGGCGAGACTTAAGTGCGTGCGTGATGTGGTGGATTCTGGCACCCGACAGACAAGTGACTGTGATCTTCTCCTTGTCGAGCCTGGTGAGGGGGACATCGGTGTGTCTCACAACTGAGTCGCCAATGACTAGTATGTTTGGTTTAATGTTGTGCTTTATGGGCTGTATGAATTTATTTTCATGCCTTATGGACTGTGTTTGTGAGGAACTGGTATGTTGTCTGCTGTCTGTGATGTGTTTGGTGTTGTGTGTGCAATGTTTGCGAGTGTGTTTTGGAGGTCTCTGCTGCTTAGGTAAGTCTTTATTGAGGACCTCTGCACAGGTGGGTGTGTGCTGTGCTTGGCTTTGTCATGTGGGTGATGTGGTGTTTGTGCTGGCAATCTCCTCTTTGTCAGGGGTACTGACTGAGGTGCAAGTAAGCATGGATTCCAGGTTACTGATATAAATGCATTTCTTGCAAGTTGAAGAATTATGTGCTAGGAGAAGAGGATTGTCAGTGAACATGAGGCAGTTGCTACACTGTCTCAGTATGCCCATGATGACCAGGCTGGCAGGAGAAACTGATGGGAACTGTCCAGACATAGTGTTCTGAAACTTGGATGGACTTGAGGAGAGAGGGTTTTGATAAGGGTTTGTCCACAAGTGTGTAGGCCACAAAAACTTTATTAAATGTAAATTAACTGGCCTGAAGCCCAAGTGCTAAAACCAAAAGGGTTAGACTAACAGACAAATGTAACCATTCTACTAACAAGCAGCAATAAATACAGCAGAATAAAACAACTTCAACACTTATGAGCAAGCAGGAAGAACACAATTACAGTAAAAGCAGCTGAATAAAGTGTAAATATATTTTTTATGATAAATGTAACATGGAACATGATACTGTTGGGTTTAAGTTTAAACCATCTATATTTGTACCTTCCATGAATAAGTATCTGTAGGTTTTTCAACAAAAATGATTTGTGATTTACAGTTTTCCTATAATTTTCATAGGAAAATTAGGAATAATAATAAACAACTACGATGCAACAGCATGCATCAAGAACTTTGAGTAATAATAAACAACTAGTGATTAATGCTGCCAATAAAGGTGGCTCGTAGTAGTTTGGGATTGGTCTATGTACTTTTCAGAAGCTAAAAATCAGTTGATGGATCATCGGTTTTACCAGTGGATGTATTTGGACCACACTTCCAAGTTCAAATCTAAAGCTGATAAAATTTTACAGTTGGCATTGGAGGAAGGGATCATTTCTAAAGATATTTTTTATTTATTTTAATTATTTAACATTTGTTTACCGAGACAGTCCATCTGGGTTAATTGCCCACTCAGCAGAGGCCCGGGGAGAAAAGCTCCATAGACTTAAACAGCATATCACTTGACAGTTACAGACCCCTCTAAACAATATTTTTATCTAATACCTAAAATCCACAAACATTTGTGGCAACCTCATGGACAACCCATTTCTTGGGAAGAGGGACTTTGAGCCATTATCATCCTTGTTATCTCAATATAGCTGATAAGTTGCGACTCGTGGCAGAAGGGGGCATAGCTAGTAAACCTGTGCCAGTCTCTCCCAGGTGTGTGTAAGTAAATCAAACCTCAAAGTGTGTGCGCCAGCTACTTGGGCAGGGAAACGAAGCACTGGCTGGACAGAGAGAGTGCCGGAAGTCCTGGCTTGGTCAACTGAGATCGCAACTCTATAGTTGTGCCAGTGAGGAGTCTTACTGGGGATCTGGAGAAAGAGGGAAAAACCAGCTCCGGACTGACTGTGGTATCTGTGTGCTCTTAGGGGGAATTGCACTTGATGCAGAGAGCTGCATCTGGAAATACTGTGTGTGTACTTGTCATCCTCTCAGTGAACGTCCCCAGCTGTTGAGAGTGGTGAGGATTGAGGCTCCTTGATTACTGGTCCAGTGGTGGGTAGTCACATTTGGGGGCAGTGGTGGGATCACCACATCACATACTGGGATTCAGTGGTGTGGCTACTGAACACCTGTAGCCTGTAAAGAGTGGTCACTAAAGAAGGTGTTTGTACTCTCAAGAAGCCACATAGTAGGCATTCAGAGTTTCATATCACAAAAGTTTTGTTTATTTTTTGTTAGCTTAGTTAGTCAGGGAGAGCAGGCATTTTAATAAGGTACATGGGGGTAGGTCTGCAGGTTTAGTAGGTACTATGGTGGAAAAGATAAATGTTGCACAATATGATAATGTGGATGTTAAAAACTAATTACTTTTAAGGAATCGGTATACATTTTGAAGTATGATACTTTAGTACCAAAGAGGTTAAACGTGGAGTGTAATTGGAGATTTTTTATTTAATTATTTTATTGGAATGTGTAATTAAGTATTTAATTGTTTAACTGGTGTGTATATTTAAGGCAGGTGTATGTTTGAGAAAGATTTACTCCTTGAAGGCTTATTTGGCCGAGACTTTAAAGAAAATAAAATGTTCTGGATATTGGCTGGTCATTTGGTTTGTTGGATTCATGGCTAGTGATTCTAATGTTAACCTGCCATGCATTTTTCGTGCCTTATGGACTGTGCTTGTGAGGCACTGGTGTGTTGTCTGCTGTCTGTGAAGTGTTTGATGTTGTGTGTGCAATATTTGTGAGTATGTTTTGGAGGTCTCTGCTGCTTAGGTAAGCAAGTGAAGCATCCACCATGGATGATTCACAATGATCCGTGGACAGCTTCTTTTTCCAATCTGGTAAGCGGTCCAACCATCATATTGGTGGGAATGCTGCTACTTACACAGAATTAGCTCCCAGATTTTGGGATAAGTGGGAAAAAGATCACAACAAACGGTATAGTAACCCTTTTGCAGCTGTGGATCATAAAGTCACCTCATTCCTCTCATCGGAGAACAAGGTATTGTTTGATCAATTGGAAAAATTGATGTGGAGGGAGACTGATATATTTCTGAATATTCAGAGCTTACAGAAATATATTAAGTTCGACATTATGTCTAGAGGTTTGAGGGCATATAAAGATCCATATCTGCTTTTTGACTTGCAGAATGAGGCAGATGAACAGTTCCCTTTAGTGATGGGTAGTGGCAGCCCACAGATGTACTGTTGAGTGGGTTACTATATTGTTGGAGAGGGACAGGGTGAGACAGCGGGAACTAAGGGAGCAAGTTAAGTTTACTTGCTCCACCCTAACATGTCTGAATATGGAACATGTGGACAAATTTTTGGTTGACATTAATATCAAGCACAAATCCTATGAAGGGGAGATTGTGGAAAGAAAGAAATGTAAATTTCTTAGGGACCTTCATGATTACGACAATGGTAGAGCTTTTTTAACTAGAACCAATTGCAAACGGTCCGGTAATCACATGAGCTTTGAACAAGAAGAAGGAAATGGCCATCATCGTGTTAATTCTTCATTTTCCACATCGGAAGGCTTCACTTCGTCGTGGGATGGTGAAAATTAGGACAGGAATGTGTTTCCACCTCTCCAGAGGGCTCAACAGGAGGAACAGTTTCAACTGACATTTTGGAATGATGCCCGTAATCAACGAGAAGGAGTTCAGGCAAAGAAACACCAAAGAGAAGCCCACGGCAAGCAGCGAAGGGACTACCAACAACAACAGCATTATAAAAGAGGTAAATGGTAATCTGCCACCTCTTAATGTTTGTGACTTGGATATTGTGAATTCATCTGGATATATTTTAAGTGAATGTGAACATGCCGTTTTGAATTGTGGCTTGAAATGTATACCTACGGTTGTACCATGACTCCATGAAATTAAATGTGATATTTACAGACTTGTGAGAAAGTTGCATTTAAAGAGGTTTTTTTAATAGCAATGTGTGTATTAACAATTGTGCTGCTAAGTGTGACAACAGTTAGGACAGCTCTAATGATGAAAGCTTTTACTCACGTTATTCGGAAGAAGAACTGAATGCTTACATTTCTCTTGATACAAGTCATATAGAGTACAAAAGTACTTTTATACCACCTTTTACTCATGAAAGGGTACAACATTTTCATACTATGTTTAATTTTACTGTGGAAAAAAGGATTGCATGATTTTAATAAACATACAGTTATTTGTTATAACTTCACCAAAAGTGAATGGAAAATGTTAGTGTCACTGAGTGCAAGAAAGGATTTGTTATTCAAACCTGCAGATAAGGGTAATAAATTGGTAATTATGTACTATGTGCAATATTTGAACATGTGTAATGAACATTTCAGAGATAATAATGTTTATGAGAGAGTGAAATTTTGTACATATTTAACAGCTATACAAGACTATAAGGATTTCATGATGAAAGGGCACAGGTTGGGTTATTTTACATCTGAAGACATGAGAAGAAAATTTAATGTGGATGGTTGTAAAATGGCACACTTTTATTCCCTACCAAAAATACATAAAAATTTGATTAATCCTTCGGGTCGTTCTATAGTTTCAGGAAAGGAATATTTTCTATATAGAATAGGGCAATTTATACATTTTTATCAGTTACCTAAAGTACAAGTGTTACTCTTATACATAAAATATGTTTTTGATTTTTAGATAAAATTATTGATGCATGATGGAATGAAAATATGTACTAGGTAACTATAGATGTTAAGAGCCTCTACACTAGTACCCATCATAAATTTGGGATGGAGGCCTTAAGGTTTTTTCTAGAACATAGCCCAGTGACTGAATATATTACTGAGTTGGTATATTTTTGTCTTAAAAACAATTTTTTTGAGTTTGAATGGATCTTGTACCATCAAAAACAGGGAACAGCGATGGGAGGGCATCTTTTGCCCCCTCATATGCAAACTTAAGTTCATTAGGTTCATAGGTAGGTACTAGGCTATCGGCCCGAGGGCCTACATAAGCCTACCCAACAAGGTTCCCTGGCTTACACCACCCAAGAAAGTTATTTTCCTGTGCTACTGTCAAGCAGAGACACAAAAGTGATCCTCGGGGTGTATTTCCTATTTCCCATCCACTCATCAAGATTTTTCTTGAAGAGTGCTAATGAAGAACTTTGCTTGACATAGATGGGTAGCCTGCTCCAGAGTATGGGAAGTCTCTGGGATAGGAATCTATCACTCCAGCATGTCCTGTTTATTGTGGTGACAAGGTTTAGGTCCCTAGACTGTGTAGCTCGGAGGGATTGGGATGTCTTTAGGTGTAGCATGTCCAACAGCTCTGGGTTTGACATAAAGTATAGGCCTCTTTGCGGCTGAATGTGTGTACAAGACAAATTCTTTTTCAAAAATATGTGGTAAAATACTTCAGGTTCATTGATGATTTGATTTTTTTTTGTGAAGGAGGTGAAGATGAGGTAGGTATATTTATGATGGAGTTACAACAGAACAGATTTAGTTTAGAATTTGATGGGCTGAAGGTGGGTAAAAAAGTTTCCAGTTTAGATGTGGCAGTTGATATTAGTGATGGAAAAATATTAGAACATCAGTTCATAAAAATATGATAGTGGAATTCAATATTTACAAGCACAGAGTTGCCATCCACCTCATACTCTTCAAGCTATACCTTATGGGGAATTGATATGCTTGTATAGACTGTGTAATAATGATCAAGATTTCACAACAGAAATGAAAAAGACTATGTATGTTCAAAACTAGAGGTTATAGTAGTGATTTATTGGAAAAATGTTGGGACAAGTTTGTCAAAGAATATGTAAGTGTAGAATCTTTTAATGGAAGAAGGTCTAGATATAATGCTACACTGAAGGGTAACAGCAAAAAAGAAGATATTTATTCTGTGACAAGATATAGTTGTTATAGTACGTATTTAACAGACTTGTAATTGGAGATGTTTCATTTAATAATTTTAATGGAATGTGTAATTAAATATTTGATTGTTTAACTGGTGAGTATATTTAAGGCAGGTGTATGTTTGAGAAAGATTTACTCCCTGAAGGCTTCTTTGGCCGAGATGTCAGAGAAAATAAACTGTTTTGGATACTGACTGGTCATTTGGCTTTATTTTCCTTCTTTTTTTGTGGTTGTGCATCAGAGCAGGCAAGGATGTCAGAAGAAGATTATGGCAAGCTGACAAGGAACCAATTGGCTGAGATGTGCCAAGCCAAAGGATGGGGACAAAATGCTCCACACCGGAAGTATATCCCTCATTGGTGAGATCAGACCATAAATTAATCTCACTGGAGATCCAAATCCCACCCCCACCCCCAGCAAAAAAGACCACAGTGAAGAACTTCTCAAAAGCAAACTTCACACTTCTTAAGACTGGAGTGGTATCCTTCAAGGCCCCCGAGCCAGTGGAAACCACAACCCACGCTGCTGAAACCCTTACAAATGCCTTCTACGAGCACCTCCAGGAATGTATGGATCAAGCAATCCCTAATAAAATCAAGACCCTTTCCACCAAAGGCAGGCGCCCGGTCTGGTGGACTCCAGCCATAAACAAACTCTACAACAAGAGGAGAAAGCTACTACATGACAGAGCAAAATCCCTAAAAGGGAAGGCATCTCTGATAAATACTAGCAAAAAACTACGATCACTCATAAAATCATCCAAGGCCAACTTTGAGAGAAAAATCGCTAATGACACAAAAGACAATCATAAAGCCTTCTTTAGCTATGTTAGAAACCTGGGTGGAAACTCCCAGATATGCTCAGAATTAGTCCAAAATGATAAAAAAATCAATGAACCCACAGACATTACCAACATACTAGCAGACAGGTTCAGTGCAAATTTCTCCCCTCCCTCCCCCCCAAAAGGAGAAATATCTATCCCACCAGAGTCTAGCCTCCCAAATATCTCAGATGCCCAGGTGGGAGCTGCTCTCTAAAGCCAAAAACACAGCATCAATGGGACCGGACGGTGTCCCCGGCTGTGTGCTACACGAACTCAATGAGGAACTAAACCCACACATAAGGCTGCTGTTTAATCTTAGCCTTACTACAGGATACGTACCCAAAGAATGGCGTACAGCAACTGTGGTCCCACTCCACAAAGGCGGTGCTTCTACGGACCCTGGAAATTACCGCCCCATAAGCTTGACGAGCCTTGTCTGCAAAGCTATGGAGAGGATCATAATGGAACTCATAAATAAAGACATTGGGGACCTACAGACACCGGATCCTACCCAATTTGGCTTTGTCAAGGGCAGATCCTGCCTCTTGAACTTGGTCGACTTTTTCGAAACAGTCACTAAGGCCATTGATGAGGGTAAGGCAGTTTACACAGCCTACCTTGACCTAGCAAAAGCGTTCGACACAATACCCCACTCGGGCATCATAGAAAAGCTCACCAGCTTAGATGTAAACCCATATGTCACAAGATGGGTTGCAAACTGGCTCAAGGACAGAACACACAGGGTTAGAGTTGCTGGTGCTATGTCAGACTCTAAGCTGGTCACGAGCGGTGTCCCACAGGGCTCAGTCCTGGGCCCCCTCTTGTTCGGCATTTATTTTTCTGAAGTGCAGGCAAACATAGGGGATTGTGGCTGACAAAATTTGCAGATGACTGCAAACTGGGCACCATAATTGACACTCCATCAGACACAGACATCCTCCAGAAAGGTCTCATAGAAATGGATAACTGGTGCCAGAGCCATGGCCTTAAGCTAAATGCCAAAAATGTATAGTCATACCCTTTGGGAAAAACAAGGTAACCCCTAATTACCACATAGGTGGTAATTCATTAAACACGGAAGAAGTTATCAGGGACCTGGGGACCCAAGTTGACAGTAACCTCTCTTTGACACTCACATTGCCAAAGTGGTTAGGAAGACCTTCTACATTGCCCACCTGATCATGAAGGGATTCACATCCAGATCAGGAGAGGTCATTGTACCCCTGTACTCTTCACTTATCAGACCAATGATTGAGTACAACGCCCCATTCGGAATGTACCTTACCCGACACTTGCAGCAGTTGGAAAGACCCCAAAAGTTCCTCACCAAAAGGATAAAGGCTCAAACATATGTCATACGATGCCCGACTGAAGAAACTCCAGCTCTATTCAGTCGCATACCGTCTGCTCAGAGGTGATCTGTGCCTGACATACAAGGCCATGTCCAACCCGGAATTAATGGACATGCTCCACCTCAAAAAATCCAAATCCACCAGAGCCACGAGAGCAAGAGACTTAAACCTCAACACGGATATAAATAGGACGTGCTGGAGGGACAGATTCATCACCCAGAGACTCCCTACACTATGGAACAGAATCCCAGTCCATGTGAGGCAGAGCCCCTCACTGACTCTGTTCAAGAGAAATCTTGACGAGTGGATGGGAGATCGTAGGTTTACCCCGGGAATCATCTCTGTATCACTGCTGGACAGAGGCACAGCAAACTAATGGGTATAGTATTCTCATCCTAAGGGGTGGTGAAAGCCACACACACTCTGGCTAGGCTTATAAATGCCCTAGGGCAGATAGCCTAGTATGAACCTATGAACCTATGCCAACCTGACTAAAGAGGAAATGATTGCAGCCTTAACTACAGCTGCATCACAGACCAGCAACCAGGAAGATAGCCAGACTGGCCATGAGGATGTACACCTCTCAGGAAATGGACAGTTCAACTTTGCCTCAGAGGACTTAAAAATCCATCTGGAGTTAAAGTGAATTGAACATGAGGCCAAACGTTTGGAAATAGAATCAGCAGAGAGACTGTGGCATTTGGAAGCCAAAGAAAATGATAGACTGAGATGTTTGGAGGCTGAAGAAAATGAAAAGCAGAGGAAAAAATGAAAAGAAGATGCTGACTCTTCATCAGGGTCATGGAGGTAACGGGGAAGGGAGTAACTGAATCCCAGAAGCAATAAAGGTCAGTTCTTCCACAATTCACAGAGGGTGATAATTTTGATAGCTTTATTCATATGTATGAAAGGGTTTGTAAACAGTGTAATGTTGACCATGGGCTCTGGGTATGGTTCCTGACCCCCTTGGTCCATGGTAAAGCTATAAAAAGAAGTTATCTACTCACCATAACATGCCATGTTTGTTGTCCATCTTTGACATTCATTCTTACTTGGATGGGTTTGGAGCCGATCCTCGGCTCTGACTCGGCCAAATACACCAGCTGGAAGTCTTAAACTTTGCACGTGGCAAGGTAGGTATCCCATGATGCAGTGGTGCAACTCTCCAGATCTTGTTTGCTGCTAACAGTAATAAAGACTACTACAAAGGTATGATCCCAGGTCAAGGAGAAAAAACAAACAGAGTCAAAGGAGCTCATGTATAAGAGGAAAGGTCACCACCAGGTCCTCTAGGAGTCATTGGATGGGGGAAGGAGGGGGGTTGTAAGAATGAATGGCAAGATGAACAACAAACACGGAACGTTAAGGTGGGTACATAACTTCTTTATGTTATGTTGTCCTATCTCACCTTCATTCTTACTTGGATGGGACAGCATCCCTAGCATCTTTTTCGGGGTGGCTCATGGGAGTATGCCTTTGAGCACAGTGGAACCAAAGGAGGTCCTTTCCCTGAAGGCCAAATCAACTTTGTAATGAGGGATAAACATGTGAGGATTGTCCCACATAGTGGCAGCACAAATACTGTCCATAGACATTCTGGCCGGGAAAGCAGAGGATGTTGCTAATGCTTTGGTTGAGTGACCTCTAATTCTGAATCGTAACTTTCTATTATTGGAGGTGTATATAAAGGTGATACAACTTGAAAGCCAATTTGACAGGGTGACTTTAGATACTGGCATACCTTTTTTGCCTCAGAGAAAGAGATGAATAATTGGTCAGATTTCCTAAAATCTTTGGTTCCATGCAAATACAATCTGAGCTGTCTATGCACATCCAATTGGTGGAGTTTATACTCTGCCTTGCTGCTATGATTGGGAAAAAAAACTCTGAGAGCTCAACAGAATTGATTCCTATTGGATTGAAAGCAAATCTTAGGCATAAAGGATGGATTAGTTCATAGCGATACCCTATCCTTATGGAAAATCAGATATGGTGGTCTGATTGACAGTGGTTGCAACTCAAACTCTTCTGGCAGATGTTACAGCTACTAGAAGGATGGTCTTCCAGGAAGAAATTTCAGGTCACAAGATGAAGAGGGCTCGAATGGTGGCAATGTTAGTTGAGACAGGACAAAATTTAAATCCGAAGGACAGAGTGGTTCTTTAAAAGGAGGTCTCAATAAGGAAGTGCCTTTTAAAAATGCTTTACACAACCTGTGTGACATTAGGTTAGTAGTATACTCACCAATTTGAAAATTTGAAATTGCAGCCAGCTGAACTCTAATAGTCACAGCAACCGAGCCTTGCTGGAAGAGTTCTGCAAGAAATTCTAAAATGGATTTAATTGGAGCAGAAAATGGGTCAATGTTTCTAGTTTGCACCCAGTGAGAGAATCTCTTCCACTTGCTAGTATATAGTTTTCTAGTAGAATCTTTATGAGAGGATATCAATATGTGTTTGACTGCTGGAGTGAAGTTTTGAAAGCTGACTAAGATGGGAAATGGAGCAGCCATGCTGTCACGTTGAGGGTGTGGAGAGAAGGATGAAGTGTTCCTAATATATGTGTCAGAAGGTCTGGAACTGGGTCCAGAACCCACAGCTTTTCCTGCAGATAAGGTCAGAGGAAGGGGAACCAAATCTGATGAGGCCAATATGGGGCAATGAGAATCTGCCTGTTTCCCAAGGATTTTGCTTTCTAGATGACTTTGGGTATGAGGGGAAATGGGGGAAAGACATAAAGAAGTCCCGCGGGCCAATCATGAACAAGTGCATCTCTCGGTGTCTCCTCCAGAGAGGGAATTAGGGCAAATTAGCTGCTGCACTTGGCATTCATGGGAGTGGCAAAAAGATTGGAGCAAGGCTGGCCCCATTTCCGGAAAATCTTTTCCGCTATGTTCTGGTTTAGAGACCACTCATAAGGCATTAATATTGCCCTGCTGAGCTTGTCTGCTATCACGTTGAATTTCCCCGGGATGTGCGTTGCTACTAGAAAGCGTTGGGAAGATACTTCCCATTGCCAAACTCTCAGAGCCTCTCGACAAAGTGGGTATGATCTGGTTCCTCCTTGTTTATGTACCATACCACTGACATATTGTCTGACTGCATTGCAATCATCCCTAGTGGAAGAGAGTCGTGGAGTGCTTGCAAAACCAGAAGCACTGCTATCATCTCTACAACACTGAAGTGCAAATGGGCCTCATGGTCTTGCCATATACATTGTACTGTCCTTCACAGATAATGCCTCCCACCCTATCTGGGAAGCAGCTGTGGTCACTGTTGCAACAGGTTGTTGTGGAATAAAGGGTCTCTCGATGGTCACATGATTGGACTGAGTCCACCACCATAGGTCCTTCTTGCATGACTTCGTTATTCTGATCAGATGGGACATAGGAAGTTCTTGAAGTGACCACTGGGAAAATAGGAGCCACTGAAGGATTCTCATATGCATCATGAAGAGAGGAACTAGAAGCTATTGTCCCTAGAAGTTTCAGAACTACCACTGCCTTTACCTTGTCCTTGGGAAGAAGGTGAAGTATTTTGCTGCCTGAGGGAAGAAATTCTGTCAGGTGGAAGACATGCCATCATAGAAACAGTGTCTAGGTTTGTGTCTATGAAGGTAATAAGTTGACAGGGCAACAAGGAAGAATTTTGTAAACTAACTGTTATGCCTAGCTGAACACAAATTTCCAGTGTTACGTCACTGGCTTGTTGGAGTAGATGCTTGGTGGTGGCAGTTAGGAGCCAGTCATCCAGATACAGAAACACTTGGAATCCAAGACGTCTCAAGTGAGCCGTTACTACTGCCATGCATTTGGTGAATACTCTGGGGGCTGTAGTGAGACCAAAGTGCAGAGCTCGGAACTGATAATGACTGGCTCCCAGCCAGAAGTGTAAATGACTCCTTGATGCTCTGTCCATTTTTATGTGGTAGTACGCATCTTGGAGGTCTATTGAGCACATCCAATCATCTTTCCCTAAAAAGGGAAATATTGACTGCAGTGTCACCATTCGGAACTTTGACTTTTTGACAGATTTGTTCAATTTGCTGAGATCCAATATGGGGCTCCAGTCCCCTGTTTTTTTTGGCACCAAAAAAAATCTTGAGCAAGTTCTGAATCCTATTTGGTCTGCAGGGACTTTTTGGATGACTCTTTTGACTAGCAACTTTTGGATTTCTATAATTGCTTGCTCTCTTAGATTGGGTGGAACATCTGGGATTGTTCTGATGTGTGGGACAGGATAGCAAAAGGGAATGTGATATCATCTGGATATTATGCTTTGTACCCACTTGTCTTTTGTGAGATTTTGTCAGGCTTCTATGTACAAAGATAAACATCCCCCGGCTGCCTCCAGAGTAGAGCAGATGGGCCTCCTTTTGGGAGCGCTGGTAGGGACGTCCGCAAAAGGAATCACGGTCACCCTGGTTTTGAGGAGCCCCCCCGCCTCTAGGATGACATCTACCATTGTTGACTCCCCCTCTGTCCCTGGGGAAGTATTCACCTCGGGCATCTTGGAAAGCTCTCTGGATTCATTTGAACCACATTTCCCACTCTTCTGACCTTTACGGTAAGGTCTTGAAGGTACTGAAAAACATACTCCAATGGCAGAGAGAGTTTTCCCTTCCTGCTCACATCTGGTGAGTGTGTCTTTAACTTTGGGTCCAAAAAGTGAGGAACCATCAAAAGGGGCGTTAGTAAAGGTAGACTTAAATGGTTCCGCAAAATTACACAAGTGCATCCAGGAGTGTCTCCTCAGGGAACTCCTGAACCCGCTGCCCTACTCGCTCCATCCACTGCATATATCAGTCTCATGGAGGAGTTGACGATGGAATTTAAGGTAGACAGCTGTGAGGAAACTTTCTCAGTCATCCCCGCAGCCAATAAACCTTGTAGAGTATCTCCTAGCTCCTTCAGGAGATCTCTTTGTAGCCTTGTAAAGTGTGTGAGGTAGTTCAGCGATCTGAGTGTAAAAGTCGCTGACAAAAAGATACACTTCCCATATCTGTCCATCATTCGAGAATCTTTGTTCAGAGGATGAACAGATGAGGATGTCTCAGAAAGTTTCTTCTCTGTGGCTGCTGCCACCACCATAGCATCCACAGGCACACCATTTGTAAGAAATATTTTTCCAGTGGGGGCTGACAAAAAATTGTTTGGCCTCCTAGGGACTGGTTTCATAGTGTCAGGTGACTCCCACCCCTTTCGACTGACTAACTCCATTAGCTTATTAAAAGGCGGTGACATCCAGGAGGCTAAAGATAGAGATGTAAAGGCCTTCAGGTACACAGACTCCTCATCAAAAGGGGTGATGGTTTTCCAGCCGTCTCTCTGTTTTAGGATTTCAAGGATATTTACAAATGAGATATCTTCAGAGGACGACCGTGGGGACCCTTCTGACTCCTCGAGGTTAGTGTCTGAGGTGACAGACTCATCAGGGGAGTCTATATGCTTCCTCTTCCATGTCCTCTTCTGAGGGGGCTCCTCAGAAGGGTATTCTGGGTAGGCCTTGGAAGAGAGGGGTTCAACCAGTGGGAGTACCAGAGGCTCTGAATGTCTGCTGTCCTGTGGATTGGGTGGTGCTGAGACAGTAGCCGATGCTTTAGGGGGACAAATGTCAGTATCCTTGTGTAGAGCTGTAGAGGGGGACAGCACACTCCTCATCAGCTCAAAAGCAGAACCCACTGGTTCTGAGGATACCGCCGGCTCCAAGGAAACAGAGGACACCCCTAGCCCCAGAGAGACCAGCTCCAAAGCTGATGTAGCAGCCGAGCTCACCTGAGCTGATGCACTGAGGGGTACACTTAGAACCGAAGAAACTCGGGTCTGTGGATTTACCTCGGGGCCAACTAAAGAACTTCAGCTCCCAGACAGATGGTACCGAGAGTGTTGGAGCAAAGATCGGTTTCGTAATCTCCGATGGGGCTCCCAGAACTGATGGGTCTACAGCAAGTAGTACTTGGCACTCTGGCTCCGAAGATCCAGCTTAGCTCAGAGGAGGAATGACAGTGGATGTAACAGTCTTAGAAGGCTCCAAAACCTGTTGGGTCAGAGCCGAGAACAATTTTGCCAGTGCCAGTGACTTTAAAAGTCTGCTCACCATCCGCTCCACGTCATCATCAGATAGGCTCCTAGAGGACCTGGAGGATAGAGTTGGTGAATGAGATCTCTCCAGAATGGGAGATGTCAAAGTAGGGGAGACCAGTGGAATTTCAATGGACCGGCTCAGATGTGCAGTTTCTTTCGGTTCCGAAGACCTTGGAGCCAAAGAACCAGGTTTGTCAATAATAATTATCTCCTTTGGTTCTGAAGCCTGTGGAGCAGAGAATGTTGATGGCTGAGAAATTCTTGACAATTTTTCAGGATGCTCTGACTGAGCCGAAGAGACAGGAGATGGCCTTTTGTTTGGTTTGTTGCTCTTAGAAGAAGAAAAAGAGGACAAAGAAGAACTCTGTACAGCTTCCTCAAAGGTCGGTTTCAAGTGCCCTTTGACAATCAATTTATTTTTCCTCTCCTGCAACACACGTGTTCTAAAGGAATGGCAGAAAGTGCAATTTTCCTGGAGATGGATAGCTCCTAAACAATAAACACAAATGCCATGTCCATCTGTCATAGACATTTTTTGGGTGCATTTCTGACATTTCTTAAAGCCCGAACGCTTATGTTCTTTCTCCCTAGTCTCTTTGGACATGTTAGGAAAGAAAAAAGTCCTATAACTATTATAAACACTAAGTAAATAATCACACCACTTCTCGAAAAAATATAAACAAGCTAATTTAACACATACAACACATCTAGTGAATATAAATACAAACAGTTTTGCTCTAACTAAAAGAGCACTAGGACCTCTAATTTAAATGGACCTAGTAAGGTATAATAAAAGGAGAGATAGAATACACTAACACTACTAGCCCTCTAACTAAAATGGGCAATTAGCTCTCTAACTTAAATGAGCTAATGAACTTACCAAGCTGATTAACAAAGTGACTGGAAATACACACACACACACACACACACACACACACACACACACACACACACACACACACACACACACACTAAAAGCAATTTTAAGAGTACCACTACAGTAAACTAAACTACGGGATACATAGTATAGGCCTGCAAAAAAACGACGGCCAAGAAATAGCTCACAACAGCAGAAAAAATTAGATAAACTTAAGCTTTAAAAGGGTCACAGTTATGGTTGTCACCTGTTCAAATGCCCAAAGTGGGACAACTGTGGTACAAACATCAGATTTCTGCAGGTCAAAACATACTCGCGGCCAGTATAAAGGAAAGGACTTCACTTTTTTGCCTAAGTAAAAGCTTATTCTTGTAACATTTTAGTTGCTTATTATGTTTCTTACAACATTTAGGTGTTTCAGATACAGAATAACTGTTTTATGCAACCATTACATAAAATATAGGAAATAATTTTGCCATAAAATCTCAGGACATTTGCCATTTTTACAATTTTTTTTGCACGACACAACTGCCCAAATAGGGACTGTCCCTCGCAAAGGGGGTGGGACAAGTGGTAACCCTAGTCAAAACACTCAAACTAACTAATCTCTAAATTCTAACTAGTTTTAATTACTAAAAGGTAAAGCGGCAAACGAGATCTGAGAGTTGCACCACTGCATCATTGGATACCTACCTTGCCACGAGTCAAGTTTGAGGCTTCCAACAGGTATATTCGGCCAAGTCAGAGCCAAGGATCAGCTCCGAACCCATCCAAGTAAGAATGAAGGCAAGATAGGACAACATAACATCTGCTGTTTCTAAATTATTTGATACTTATTCCTTAAATTATAAAACAGTTAAAAATTGTTTATTAGAGTGTTTTAAGTTAACACCTGAAGTTTATAGGAAAAAGTTTTGTGAGAATAGGCACAAGGTAGATGAAAGTATGTGTGATTATGTTGCTGAGTTAAGCACTTATTTTCATAGGTGGGTAAGTGGGTGTCAGGTCACCATTTTGAAGGGCTGGCAGACCATTTGGTGAGGGAACAAGTCCTTAGCACTTTGCCGGAGGACAGGAGAATCTGGTTGGCAGATAGAGAATGTAACACTGCAGATGAGTTGGGGAAAAAGGGAGACCTATACCTTGCAAGCAGGGTATCACTGTACAGGAAAGAGATACACAGTGCTACACATGAGTCTAAGAGAACCCATGGTGGGCAGCCTAAACCACCCCAATAGAGCCACTAGTTCAGGTACATGGCCAGGATTAAGGTTTAAATGTTTTAAATGCAACCAGTGGGGCCATGTAGCATACAGATGTCTGTGGAGGCAAGGGGGGGGATCAAAAGGTAGGGGGATCCAGCAAGTGGGAATGGCAGAATCACCAAAGAATGCCAAAAATACAAACTAACCAAAACAGAACAACCCACTGCAAGTTAGCGACTCAGTGCCAATGTATCAAAATGGTTGAAGTAATTATAGTGAACAAAACAGTTAAAGCTGGAACAGGTTTTTATTAAATTAAGAACAGATGACCACTTTCATTCACTAAAGTAAATGAACTTCATCAGATAAAAAAATTCTACTCAAATACACATTATATACCCCAGACGTATCCCCATAAAATGATGTACTTTCCTTCCATATGCTACCTTCGTTTGTAAATTAAACAAAGTTTGCAGGCTTTTTGACTACCCTAAAATACAAAAAACTGTCACCGAATTATATACTTTCCAAAGACCTCATTGTAACTTTATAAATAAACTACGTTATAAATTTAAATACTAATCAAACTAATTAGTTATGTTTGACTAAAACTTGCTGTTGGACAATTCAAAGCATCTTTTTACATAAAAATATATACAAATTAAATTATTACAATCCTAATAATCATCTATTACTCAAAAAAAAAAAATATATATATATATATATATATATATATATATATTGAAAAATGTTTTAAGAATGTTTTAAAACCATCATACACAATCCACTTTTCTAAAATATTTCATCTACTCAATGCTCTGAGCTTTAATAAACAACTAACAGACATATTTTCATTAATGTTGGGCCAAAGGTTTGCATCCAGGAGAACGTGTCAAATCAATTCCTTCTTTTCCAAGTACAAAGCCCATGGACCCCCTCTTAAACTTGGAGTAACTCTATCTATTGCCATAAAATGAAAAGCATGTTCATTGTAAGTTTGAACATGTTTCGCTAAAGCATTGTTAACATTAGCTTTTCTTATAGCATAACTATGTTCATATACTCTTTCTTTTAGTTTACGTTCCATTTTTGCCAATGCAAAAACAGGGACATTGGTCACAATTATATTTGCCATGTATCTTGTATAACCTATCCTTTACTGTAAATGAATCCCTCAGTTTTATATATTTACAGTATGGACAACATCCGCATTTATTCATGCTATACAAAGTGCCCATATTTGTTGTGGCTGTAGTTCTCAAATTCTCCAAAAGATTTTTAAAAATTGGCGCCCTCCTACAGTGGATATAAAAAGTGCACATACCCCTGTTAAAATGCCAGGTGTTTGTGATATAAAAAATGAGACCACAATAAATCATTTCAAAACGTTTCACACCTTTAATGTGACCTATTTGTATGAAAAACAAATCTGTTAGGGGAAAAATACAAAAAAATAAAAAAACGTACAATAAGCTGGTTGCATAAGTGTGTGCACCCTTAAACTAATACTTTGTTGAAGCACCTTTTGATTTAAATACAGCATTCAGTCTTCTTGGGTAGGAGTCTATCAGCATGGCACATCTTGATTTGGCAATATTTCCCACTCTTCCTTGCAAAAGTGCACCAAATCTGTCAGATTGCGAGAGCATCTCTTGTGAGCAGCCCTCTTCAGGTTACCCTACAGATTTTCTATTGGATTTAGGTCTGGGCCATTCCAAAATTTTATTCTGGTAAAGCCATTCTTTTGTTGATTTGGATGTATGCTTGGGGTCACTGTCGTGTTGAAAGGTGAAATTACTCTTCATCTTTCAGCTTTCTAGCAGATGTCTGAAGGTTTTGGGCCACAAGTGACTGGTATTTAGAACTGTTCATAGCCCAGACATACTGAGAATACAGGAGATTGTTGTCACATGCAGTACACAACCAGTGCTTGCCAGAAATTCCTGCAGCTCCTTCAGTGTTGCTGTAGGTATCTTGGCAGCCTCCCTGACCAGTTTTAGTCTTGTCCTTTCATCAGTTTTGGAGGGGCATCTAGTTTTTTGCAATGTCACTGTTGTCCCATATTTTCTGCACTTTTCGATGACTGTCTTCACTGTGTTCCATGGTATATCCAATGCTGTGGAAATTTGTTTGTACCCTTCTCCTGACTGATACCTTTGAACAATGAGATCCCTTTGATGCTTTGTAAGCTCTCTGTGAACCATGGCTTTTGCTGTAGCAGAGAACTGAGTAAATGTCAGGAAAATCCTACTAGGACAGCTGAACTTTATTTGGGGTTAATCAGGGTCTCCTTTAATCGATGCCAGGTGTGTACCTAAGAAGACTGAATCCTATAATTAAATCAAAAGGTGCTTCAACAAAAAAGAAGTTATGTACTCACCATAACGTTCCATGTGAGTTGTTCATCTTGCCTTCATTCTTACTGATGGATTCGGAGCCGATCCTTGGCTCCGACTTGGCCAACTGCAAAAGCTCGAGGTCTTCAACCAGCTCGAGGCCAACTCCATATCCCATGATGCACTTTGTGCATCCCTCAGACCTTGTTTGGTGCCAACAGGCTACATACCACTACTAATATGCTACTATTAGAAACTGGATAAGAGGCAATAAACCATGACATAAATGAAATCTCGGTCCTCAAGAAGCCTGGATGGGGGTTGAAGGGTGGGACATAAGAATGAAGGTGAGATGAACAACTCACATGGAACGTTATGATGAGTACATAACTTCTTCTTGTAAAGTTGTTCTATCTCACCGTTTATTCTTACTGATGGGTAGGGTCCCAAGCACCAACTTTCTCAGGTGGCTTACAGGAGAATGTTTTCAAGACAGTGGAACCAAAGGAAGCCCTGTCCCTGGAGGCCTTGTCTACTCTATAATGAGTGATGAAGGTATGATGCCTTGACCAAGTAGCTGCTGCACAAATAGTATCTAATGGTAATTTAGCCGTAAAGGCTGATGAAGTAGACACAGCTCTAGTAAAGTGGGCCTTTATTTTCTGTTGTAACGGTATATTCACTGAATTGTAAGTGAAGGCTATACAATCTGATAACCATTTTGATAAAGTGGTTTTCGCCACTGGAGGGCCTTTTTTAGACTCTGAAAATGAGACAAAGAGCTGATCTGTTTTCCTGAAATGTTTGGTCCTGTTTAAATAGAATCAAAGTTGTCTGTGAACATCACGTTTGTGTAGCATATGTTCCATCTTATTAGTGTATTTAGGGAAAAATACGGGCAATTCAACAGAGTGGTTGAGATTTGTCTCTGAGCAAACTTTAGGTAAAAATGAAGGATTCATTCTGAGTGAGAGACTGTCATTATGGAAAATCAAATAAGGGGGTTTAATGGACAAGGCCCGTAACTCTGAAAACCTCCAAACAGAAGTAATAGCTATTAAAAATATGGTTTTCCATGATAGATATTTCAAGTCACAAGATGAGGCTGGTTCAAAATTGGGGAGGATTATTCGGGAAAGAACAACATTTAGATTCCATGGTATAGCTGGAGCTTTGATAGATGGTCTCAAATGAACCGTACCCTTGAGAAAGGCTTTGGAGAGTCTATGCAACATGATATTAGACCCCTGGTCACCAAGATGAAAGTTAGAAATTGCTGCCAATTGAACTCTAATGGCTGTTGCCGCTGCCCCTTCATTGAAAAGTTTAGTCAAAACCTCCAGAATGGATGAAATTGAAGCCAGGTATGGGTCAATATTGTTCTGAAATGCCCATGCAGAAAACCTTTTCCATTTACTAAGATATAACTTCCTGATGGACGATTTATGAGAGGATGTTAAAATATGCTGAGCCACAGCTGAGAGGTTGTGAATCCTGGCTATGCTGGGAATTGGAGCAGCCAAACTGTCAGTTTGAGGGACTGAAGAGAAGGATGGAGAGCTCCTGATGAATGAGTCATGAGATCTGGCACTGGGTCTAGAATCAAAGGTTCTTCCAATAGATGAGGCTGGAGGAAGAGGAAGCAAATTTGCCGAGGCCAGTAAGGGGCTATTAGAATGATGGTTCTTCCCAGAGCCTTAGCTTTCTGTAAAACTTTGGGTATCAGAGGGAAAGGAGGGAAGGAGAACCTGGGGCTAATTGTGTACAAGTGCATCCCTTGGGGCACCCACCGGAGGGGGAATTAGGGCAAAGTAACTGCTGCATTTCATGTTGGTTGGAGTTGCAAAGAGATCGCAGCAAGGCTGGCACCATCTGCAGAATATCCTTTCCGCTACTTCTTCTTTTAGGGACCACTCGTGAGACAACAGAATTGCCCTGCTCAGTTTGTCTGCTATCACATTGGATCTCCCTGGGATGGGCATTGCTATCAGAAAGCGCTGGGTGGAAGTTGCCCATTGCCATACTCTCAGAGCCTCTCGACACAGGGGATAATATCTGGTTCCTCCTTGTTTGTTTATGTACCAGACCACTGACATATTATCTGTCTGAACTGGAATAGTTCCCAAAGAGAGAGAGAGTCTTGAAAGGATTGCACCACTAGAAGTACCACTCTCATCTCCAGGACATTGATATGTAGATAAGCCTCATATCTCTTCCACATGCCTTGGGCTGTTTTTCCCTGATAATGCCCCCCCACCCTATCAGGGAGGCATCCATGGTCACAATGACTATGAGAGTGGGTAGAATAAAGGGGCGACCTAGAGTTACTTGGTGAGATATCAGCCACCACTGAAGGTCCTTCTTGCAGGAATTTGTTATCAGGATTTTGTGTGACATTGGAAGTTCTTGAAAAGACCACTGCATGAACAGGAGGCATTGCAGTACATGCATATGCATCCGACCTAAAGGAATCGCAATGATTGCTGCCGCCATTGTCCCTAACAATTTGAGTACCATTGAAACCAGGGCTTTTTTTCTCGGGAGCAGGTCCAGGACCTGTTTCCATATGACACAAACTCTTTCTGGTGGAAGGTTTAAGGTCATGGTAATGGTATTTAGCTCTGCTCATATAAAAACGGTATGTTGCGATGGCAACAAGGCAGATTTTTCTGAATTTATAGTAATCCCCAACTGACTGCAGAGGTTCAAAGTGTTGTTCCTTGCGTGTATGAATTGATGCCTGGTGGTGGCACTGAGGAGCCAGTCGTCTAGGTATGGAAACACCTGGAATCTCAAACATCTCAGATGAGCTGTGACTACTGCCATGCATTTGGTGAACACTCTGGGGGCTGTAGTGAGACCAAAGGGTAGAGCGTGAAACTGAAAATGACATGTTTTCCAGCCAGAAGCGCAGATGATCTCTAGATGGCCTGTCCATTTTTATGTGGTAGTACGCATCCTTGAGATCTATTGAGCACATCCAATTGTCCTTCCCTAAAAAGGGAAGTATTGACTGTAGTGTGACCATCCTGAATTATGTCTTTCTTACCAACTTGTTTAATCTGCTGAGATCCAAAATGGGCCTCCAGTCCCCTTTTTCTTTGGAACTAAAAAAAAACCTTGAGTAAGTTCCAGATCCTCTTTGGTCTGCTGGAACTGGTTGGATGACTCTTTTTTTCCAGCAACCTTTGAATCGCTGTGGCTGCTTGTTCCCTGTGACTGGGTGGAACGCCTGGGATTTTTCTTATAAGAGGGGGGCAGTGGCAAATGGAATCGAGTATCCTCTGGATATGATGCTTTGTACCCAGCTGTCTTTTGTTATTTTTAGCCAGGCATCTGGGTACAAAGAGAAGCATCCCCCGACAGCCTACAGAGATGGACAGGCGGGCCTACTCTCAGGAGCACTGATAGGGCTTCCCAAAGAAATGGTCTCTGTTGCCCTGATTCTGAAGACCCCCTCTACCACGTGGGCGGCATCTTCCATTGTTACTCCTCCTCTACCTCTATAGGGGGTTGTTCACCACGAGTGTCATGGAAAGCTCCTTGAGTTTTACCGAACCACATCTTCCCTCCCTTCTGACCTTTGGGGTAAAGTCTGGTAGGGGTGGAAAAATGGACTCCGAAGGCAGACAGAGTCTTTCCATCCTGTTGACTCCTGGTAAGCATTTCCTTCATTTTGGGTCCAAAAAATGGACGAGCCATCAAAAGGGGTGTTAAAGGATGACTTAAAGGACTGTGCAAAGGAACATAAATGCATCCGGAAATATCTCTTAAGAGCAATTTCTGTACCTGCTGACCTACTCATTCCATCAGCAGCATATGAGACCAGACGCATGGAAGAGTTTACAAAAGAATTAAGGGAAGTAAGCTGGAAGTTACTTTCTCTGAGACCCCCGGAGCTACTGAACCCTCTACAGTATCTCCTAGCTCTTTCAGGAGATCCCTTTGCAACCTTGTAAAGTGCGTTAGATAGTTCCGTGATTGGAGAGCAAAAGTCGCTGAACGAAAAATGCACTTAACATATCTGTCCAAGATCCTAGAATCCTTATCAGGAGGATGTACAGATGCAGAAGTTTCTGACAGTTCCTTCTTGGTGGCTGCCGCCACCACCATAGCATCAACGGGCACTTCTTTTGTCAGGAAGGTCTTATCCTGGGAGGAGTTATAAATTTATTAGGCCTCTTAGGAACCTGCTCCATGGTATCTGGGGACTCCCATGCCATTCCAGAGATTAGCTCAATCAGCTCTTCAAAGGGTGGAGACACCCAAGTGGTGGAGGGCTGAGACCCAAAAGCCTTCAGGAGGACTGACTCATCATCAGTAGAGTTAATGAGCTTGCAGCCACCCCCTCTGTTTAAGAATTTCCAAGATATCCCCAAAAGAGATATCTTCAGAGGGGGAACATGGGGACCCTTCTGACTCATCTAAGTCAGTATCTGATGTGATGGATTCCTGTGGGGAGTCCAGATGCTTCCTCTTGCAAAGCCTCTACCTGGGAGCTTCAGTGGGAGCTTCTGGGGAGGTCTCAGAAGAGCAGGGCTCACCCAGTAGAGCGACCTGAGGCTCTGGATCTCTACCCTTTTGAGGGACCTGTGAAGCAGAGGCAGACACAGGAGCTTTAGGGAAGGAGGTTGCTGGTACCAATGATGTGGGTGCCTGAGGGGACAACACTCTCCTCATGCCATCAAAAGCCCCCGGTTCTAATCCAAAGAAACCCCTGGATCCGAAGAAACAGGCAATTTCCTCGGCACCAAACAGGTGGGCTCCAAGCCCAAGGTAAGCATCGAACTCACCCGCGCCGAGGCCCCGAGATGCAAAGTCAGAACCAAAAGATCGGTATGGCTATCCGCTCTGGACCCGATTGGCAGGTGTCGGCCCTTAGACTCTAAGGTCAGTACCAAGGAAAACACAGCAGTCAGAAACTCACAGACCTGGAAGGGGTGTTGGCTCTGGCGGCTCCACAGTCATCAGCTCCGAAAACTCCAGCTCCGAAACCTTGAGTCGAATCGGAGGAGGAACAGAAGTAATGGGCTGGATCCTAGTTGGTTCCGAAGTCCCAAGGGTCATCCCCAAAATTTTTGCTAGCACTGGTGTCTGCAGAAGCCTCTGCACCACATGCTCCACATCCTTATCTGAAAGTCTTGAGGACTGGGAAGAAGCTATGGAAGAGGCCACTGACTGAAAAATTGGAGACTTTAGAGTTGGAGACCTTGGCTCCAGTATAGGGGACTGGCTCCTACAAACAGTAACAACCTCCGGTTCTGAAAGCAATGGAGCTGAGTTAGAAGTCTTATCTAGTTTTGAGGTTGATGAACCCTTTTTTGGCTCCGACCCAGAAGAAGACTTAGAAGACAAAGTCTTTGAAGATTTTGATGTCTTGTCCGGTGATCTGTCCTTATCCAAAGATTCATGGAAGGAAGACTTTAATAGTCCCCTAGCTATTAGTTTACTCTTACGTTCATGAAGAACACGAGAGCTGAATGAATGGCAGATGGCACAGTTCTCTTGTAGGTGAACTTCACCTAAGCAACAGACACATTCTGTGTGACCATCTGTTATCAACATTTTTTGTCCACATTTAGGACATTTTTTAAAAACTGACTTCACCTTCTCTTGTTGAGACATGACAGAAATTAGTTAACAAGACGTATCAATTATCTAGCTAAGTCTGAAGTACAAGGCAACACCCTTATAAAGAAACCACAGGGCTCACAGAAAAAACAAACTATATATACACACTAACTACTTAAAGTGAATCAGGGTTACATTGTTTTCTCTGCCAACGACAGTCCACAAAGAAGCAAAACACACAGTATAATAGAATGGCCCTAATAAAACTGGGCATTAATTTCTACAGGAAAATCACACACTAGTAAAGCTGTAAAAATTCAAGAATAACTATCCTAGGTTTTAAACTACACCACACACATACAAAAACGCCCTTGGACAAAAAAGAGCTTCAGTACAAAGAGGTTAAATCCTAATAACACCACGCACCACAGCACCACAGGGAAGAATTAAGGGAGTTATGTAACTACACTATGAAACTTCAAAAGGTCTAGCTATTAACTAGTATGACCACTACCAAAGCCAAAATAATACTCTAAGCTATAAAATAGAAAAATACTAACTACAGCAGAAAGGATAATATATGTATAAAGAAAATACTTAAATTTCACTGCCCGAGCTGGTGAGACGCATGATCTGTTGCAGTGGCAAATGAGATGTGAGGGAAGCACAAGGTGCATCATGGGATAGGGAGTTGGACTCAAGGTCTTTAGCTTTTGCAGATGGCCGAGTCAGAGCCGAGGATCGGCTCCGAACCCATCAGTAAGAATGAACAGCGAGACAAAACAACTTCACATGTATTAGTTTAAGGGTGTGCACACTTATGCAACCAGCTTATTGTGTGTTTTTTTTTTTTTATATCTTTCCCCTAACAGATTTGTTTTTCAAATTAATTGTACATGTTATAGGTCACATTACAGGTGGGAAAAATCTTGAAATAATTTATTGTGGTCTCATTTTTTATATCACAAAAACCTGGCATTTTAACAGGGGTGTGTACACTTTTTATATCCCCTGTATATACTGTTACTGGCCTTGTCCCTATTTTATCTTTGACTTCCAAATCTTCTTGAAAAATGGCCCAATTCTTTAATAAAATATTCTTAACTGCATTGCGATTCACACCTAGTGTGGTAATAAAAGTAACTCCATCAAGAGTTCTATTCCTTATACTATGCCCTTCTAGCTGTTACTTCTGCACCATTCTTTTTAGTGGTCACTCGTTTGTCCCTTCTTATTCTTTTTAATATAGGTTTAAAATGAATACTAGATCACTTTGACGTCACTTCTTCCACTAATTCTTGTAAAACATCTAGTGGGTATCCTCTCTTGATAAACATGTCAGCCATTCCATTGACCTCCTCCAAGAATTCATTCTCCCGGGTGGCCATAAGCGTTGCCCTAACCAAATGGCCTTTACCAACTGATCTTTTTTGGTGCAACAGATGCATACCACTATAATGTAAAAAGAATTAGAATATGTCTTCTTCCTATACATTTTAGATGTATAGTCCTTTTCTAACAACACACTCAAATGCACTATTTATCAACCTGAGTCTCATATGTAAAATGAAGGAAAGAAGTACTATTATTAATATAATATTGAAATCTTCCCAAATCTACTTCCTCTCCTTTCCATATTTTAAAAATGTCATCCAAATACCATAAATATACACAAAATGCTGATTATATTGACTGTTAAAAAGGAAATTATGGTCCCAATAGACCATAACCATGTTGGCAAAAACGGCCCCACATGGGGAGCCCATGGCCACCCCGCTTTTTTGTAAATAATAATTTCCTTCGGAAAAAAATGAAATTATTACTCAATACTAACTCAAGAAGCTCCTCCATTAGATTAATGTTCTCCTGTGATTCTCCTTTGGCCCTTAAAAATGTAACCACTCATTCAATACCTGTATCCTGTGGAATCAGTGTATATACATCTTTGCCATCCACAGTGATAAAAAAAACTTTCCTATTAAATTCCAGTTCATTCATTTTCTCTGAGAAACTCCAAGAATCTTATTATTTTATTTCACATCCAAACATTTAGCTATATCTGGCGTAATGCTGTTATATCCATCCACTATTGGTCGTAATGGTGGATTACCCCCATTTTTGTGCAACTCTGGCACGTCGAAAATAACTGGTATTCTCGGATCTCTTATGTGTAAATAATTATAAAAGTTTTTGTAAATCCTACCCTCAAGAACAAATCTATTAATTGTATATTTATAGGTCAATAAGCCCCATTCAATTCATTCAAACTATTTTCTTCATACACATCAGATTGTATCATTTCAAACATGCAATTATTATAATCAAAAATATCTATCACTACTAATCCATTCATACACCTTATTTTTTGTTGTCTTAAATATTTTAAAACATCCCATTCATCTTTACTTAAATTAAAGTGAGCATTATGATACAGACCTTTAAACATATTTCTGAAATCCAACTCGCATACCTTCTCATAAAGTTGTATGGTGGGATGCAGGGGTTGATTGTAGGTACTAGGAATCCTGACTGCATTACTCATTTCCATCACGTCCCCCATAAGGAATTTTTAATTCAGGTTTCTTGCTACCTTGGACATATGCTTGTCAAAGGCTAAGTTACTATCTACAAGAGTTCCCACACCCCTTCTAGTTAGTGAATGTTTAAGGGTGTTTTATTGATGACAGTTACCTGGGGTGGTAGACTTCCCAAAAGGTAGTATAATACATAATTTGTGCTGCATTTTAAGCCATGTCTTTGGCACCAAGAATTTTTCTAGATCAGACCTTCCTGAAGGGTGTTCTTATTTCGGGGGGGGGGGGTGCTCAATGATTGCTCTCAGTTTGCAATCATCATCTGTCATCTGCAAACTTGGTCAGTCAAAAGCCTTTGACATTAACTATGAAATCAGAGAAGTAGATGCCAAAGAAGAGTGGGCCACCACAGAGTCCTGGGGGACTCCACAAGAGATCAACCTCTTTGCGGAGGTGGCCTCACCGATTCTAACCACCTGGGTCCTATCAGTCAGCCAGGCAGCTATCCAATGTGTTATAAAAGGGTTTACACTTAGTTCCATAAGTATGTTGACAATGCCAAGTGGCGTATTATATCAAATGCTTTAGCCAGATCTAGGTAGGCAGAATGCACGGTTTCCCCTCATCCACTGCCTTAGTGACCTTTTCAAAGAAGTCCACTAGATTCAGTAAGCATAACCTTCCACTGACAAAGCCAAACTGGGATGTATCCAGTGTTGATAATTTCCGTAATTTTTTGATGACTTTGCAAATAACACTATTCAGAATAATAGGTCAGTAGTTTCCAGGATTTGTTGAAAGTCCTCCTTTATGAAAGGGGATGATTTTGCAGTCCTCCATTCACATGGCACAAAGCTTGTTTTGAGACTTTAGTTAAATAATAACTCCAGGAGTCTTGATAAGTCATATTTTAGACTATTTAGGTGGCATCCTGGGATTTTATCAGGGCCCACTGAAGCCTTGTTCTTAGCTTCCGTGAGTGCAGCCAGTATGTGCTCACTAGTTATAGCTAGAGGGGTTATATTTGAGGGTTTTTTGATTGGATGGTTGGGGTAAAGGGGGTAAAGTTGGAGCTGAATTTGTCCACTAACAGGTTTGTTATATTGCCAGGCTCAGTGAATGTGGTACAACTAACCACCAGTTTAACACATTGCTGTGTGCTGCTCTGGATGTTTCTCACATAGCTGTAGAAGGCCGTACAGTTATCTTTCACCTGGGAGGCTATCTTAACCACAAAGTTGGCTTTACTTGACCTAATCAGCCCTGTAAGTTTCCTTTTTATTTTGATAACAGTTTCTATCTTTATGGGAATTGCCCTTTCTGATTTTTGCCATCATTTTTTTCCTTTTGTTGTATGTCCTGTTTAACCTGGGATGCCACCAGGGTGCTTTGTTTCAATGGTTAGTCTGGGGCTTCCGTTTGGTAGGTACAGCAGCCTCTATGCAGCCACTGACATGACTGCACAGAGTTTCGGACAGCAATTCGGCATAAGCTGCTGTGTTCTCTGGGTTTGGAGGGGCACTGAATTTAGACAATCCATCACTCAATAAAAGGTAACTTGCCATGGAATAGTTCCTGTGACTGGTTTTAATGGGATTATAGAGTTAATTTTGATTTTGAAGGAGACAGCTTTATAGTCAGACCTCACCAGGGAGAATGAGACATGGGGGATGCAGCATTCTCCCATATTTGCAAGCATAAGGTTCAGTATGTTGGGGCCTCCAGTGGGTGTATTCACTATTTAGTCGAGGGTGTTTGTACTTACGAAGTCCAGATATCTCTGTGTAGGATACCCAGTCTATACAGGAATAATTAAATTCCCCCATGAGTAGGGTGTTAGGTTGGATGCCAAGTGTGTCCAGTAGGTCCAAGTACGCATTGTGAACTTCTTGGGATTGGAAGGATCACCTATAGCTGGCTAGGATAGGGTACAAGATTTCGTCTATGGTGATCTGCACGTGGAAGAACTCCAACACGTCATCCTGTTTGACCACCCTAGAGGTTTGCTTGTTACTGATGTATATTGAGACACCTCCTCCTTTAGCCCTTGTCTGTGCAGCTACGGGTCTAAAAGTGTGAAAGGCACCTTGTACTACTAGGTACTCTCTGCTGCTTTAAACAGTGTCTCTGCAATTGCACAGATGTTTATATTCTTGACTGTGAGGAGGGCTTGGAGGGAGTGTAGTTTTTTTTTTTTTTTTTTTTTTTTGTTTAGGTTCCTGGCATTGAACAATAACACCTTGAAGTTCAGTTAAGTTGATTTTGCTGTCCATAGGTTTGTCAATTTTGCATTGCCTAATGAAGGCACTATGGGGTGGATAAAGTTTTGGCAAGTATTCAAAAGCCTAGAGGGGAGAGGTGCAGACCATCTTTGACACAGCAACTTGGTCTGTTAACTATGTCCTCCCAAGCTGACAAATACCTGATCCCATTAGAATGACACCAGAAAGATAGCCACTTGTTGAAATCAATAATTTATCGCTCATACTGTGGCATCATCTTCAGTGATGGTAATATGCTGTTCAGTGCTAGGCTCATACTAGCCTGAGACACACAGTCTGAAAACTCTATGATGTCTCCCTTCATATAGTCCAGGGAGGTACATCTCAGGTCATTCACACCTACATGGACTACAATGGAATCATACTGGTACCTATGGTGTAATAACTTGAGTGCATGTGTGATTTGTCAGGTTTTAGCTCCAAATAAGCAACTAATAGTTATCCTCTCCTTATTCAGCCTTGTTACAGGGCCATCACTATATCTTACAATGGAGCCTCTATGACAAGAATCCTGGGAAATGTGTTTGTGTGCCTTAGGAGCTTAGTTTTTGGGGCAACACTGAGAGTAACAATATGTGTGGTATTGGGTGTTGCTTTTTTCCGAGTACCTTTGGGCTTGCTGAAGCACAGCTTTACAACAGGTGATCTAGGTGATCTTTTGTTGTTTAGGAAGATTGTTTTCAAGTGCCTCAGCATATGTTAAGTCCATGTGTGTGGGTTGTGTACTATGTGAAGTGAGTGTTGTGTATGTGGTTTCAACAATTTGATGTGCACTTGTATGCTACTGTTTAGCCTCTAGTGTTCATTGTGTAAGTACACCTCTTGCATACTGTGTCTCCTTTAAAGATTAAGTGGTTCTCAGTAAACATGAGCAAAATAATACACAATCCTGACAATGTACCTTCTCTAAAAAAATCTTCTACAACCCTATTCTAACATTCGTAATCTTCAATCATCTAACAAAGACTTACTCCAAGTAACCAAAGTATACAATACAGCAGGCAACTCTCCCCTGGATTCATTAAACTCCATGCAAGAATAGTGCTATTCCTGCACGGAGCAGATCGTGCCTATGTAGAACAGCAGGGCGCCTTGCATATTAATGAAAGCACGCTGCTATATTCTCTACATGGACATGAGCCGTATATGAGCGCAGGGGGCGTATCCAAGCATTGCTAGCACAGTACACATGCCCCTGTACTCTATAAGTGCCATGTGTCAATTCTAAAGAAGCTAACAGTGTCCGATGAGACTGTTATCACAAAATAACAGTGTCCACGGACAAAATACAGAAGCACAGCCGCCCACAGCATAGCTCTCAACTGCCCAAATTTTCACAGAATGTCCAGAAATTTCCCTTATATTTTTGGTCTTTCCCTCATAAAATTTCCTCTTGTCTGGCAAGTTATTGGGATGATCTAAGGATTGAAGTCACTAAATAGTGACATACATTTGAGTTGCATAAATGATATCCTTCAAAAAATGTATGCTAACACAAATTGATTTATTCTAGCAGCTTTCTAAGTTTACAAGAATAATGTTCCACGTTTAGTTTTTTTTCCCCATCCCCCAATAAAGTTTAAGCATAGCTGAGTGGGTGTATGTGTTGTGCAGCTATGCAGAGCATAGCTTAAACATTCAAAGGAGCTAAAAAGAAATACAGAGCCAAAACAGTCAAAGTGAAATAGTGTAGTGGTTAGAGCTTTCACTTAGTATGCAGTCATTCACGGTTCAAGCCCCAATGCAGGCCATTCATTTTTATTTGCGAAAACAGCACTAAAAGCATACTTTTCTAGAAATAGGTAGAGAATAATACATATTTGTTAACCAGGGCAGTGTAGCAGGTCCAAATGTGAGGCGTCAGTGTAGTACAGATGTAAAACCCCCATATAAACACAAGCGTCCCATACAGTATAGCCACAAAAGAATGTAATGTACTGAAAGCACAAAAAAATGATAATAATAAATGATAATATAATAATGATAATGATTAATAATAATAATGATAATAATGATAAAGTCAATAAAATGAAAGCTGAACAACATTAAATTGTGCTCACCTGGGCTTAGCAGGAGTAAGCATTGCTTAAATTTGTATGCTTAGCAATAATTAACATAGCTAAGCAAATTTGCACACTAGTAAGCAGTGCTTAGCATCTATCCCTTTAAGCAATGCTTATCTTTGCTAAATGGGTTTGCTTGTCGCTTAGCTTAGCTCAGCATATTCAAAACTATCCAATCAAGGCAAAGGGTGGGAAATCAGCCCTATTTAAACCTCGCAGGCAGGAATACACCTCATAACCAGTTGTAGCTCCCCACTGCAGACACTATGGCTCATATTGGTGAAGATGTGCACTTTCAGGAGCAGCACTGGGGCATTAAGGACTCCAAGGTCATAGGTTCATACTAGGCTATCTGCCCTAGGGCATTTGTAAGCCCAGCCAGAGTGTGTGTGGCTTTCACCACCCCTTAGGATGAGAATACTATATCCATTAGTTTGCTGTGCCTCTGTCCAGCAGTGACACAGAGATGATTCCCGGGGTAAACCTACGATCTCCCATCCACTCGTCAAGATTTCACTTGAACAGAGTCAGTGAGGGGCTCTGCCTCACATGGACTGGGATTCTGTTCCATAGTGTAGGGAGTCTCTGGGTGATGAATCTGTCCCTCCAGCACGTCCTATTTATATCCGTGTTGAGGTTTAAGTCTCTTGCTCTCGTGGCTCTGGTGGATTTGGATTTTTTGAGGTGGAGCATGTCCATTAATTCCGGGTTGGACATGGCCTTGTATGTCAGGCACAAGTCACCTCTGAGCAGACGGTATGCGACTGAATAGAGCTGGAGTTTCTTCAGTCGGGCATAATATGACATATGTTTGAGCCCCTTTATCCTTTTGGTGAGGAACTTTTGGGGTCTTTCCAACTGCTGCAGGTGTCGGGTAAGGTACATTCCGAATGGGGCGTTGTACTCAATCATTGGTCTGATAAGTGAAGAGTACATGGGTACAATGACCTCTCCTGATCTGGATGTGAATCCCTTCATGATCAGGTGGGCAATGTAGAAGGTCTTCCTAACCACTTTGGCAATGTGAGTGTCAAAAGAGAGGTTACTGTCAACTTGGGTCCCCAGGTCCCTGATAACTTCTTCCGTGTTTAATGGATTACCACCTATGTGGTAATTAGGGGTTACCTTGTTTTTCCCAAAGGGTATGACTATACATTTTTTGGCGTTTAGCTTAAGGCCATGGCTCTGGCACCAGTTATCCATTTCTATGAGACCTCTCTGGAGGATGTCTGTGTCTGATGGAGTGTCAATTATGGTGCCCAGTTTGCAGTCATCTGCAAATTTTGTCAGCCACACTCCCCCTATGTTTGCCTGCACTTCAGAAAAATAAATGCCGAATAAGAGGGGGCCCAGGACTGAGCCCTGTGGGACACCGCTCGTGACCGGCTTAGAGTCTGACATGGCACCAGCAACTCTAACCCTATGTGTTCTGTCCTTGAGCCAGTTTGCAACCCATCTTGTGACATATGGGTTTACATCTAAGCTGGTGAGCTTTTCTATGATGCCCGAGTGGGGTATTGTGTCGAACGCTTTTGCTAGTTCAAGGTAGGCTGTGTGAACTGCCTTACCCTCATCAATGGCCTTAGTGACTGTTTCAAAAAAGTCGACCAAGTTCAAGAGGCAGGATCTCCCTTGACAAAGCCAAATTGGGTAGGATCCAGTGTCTGTAGGTCCCCAATGTCTTTATTTATGAGTTCCATTATGATCCTCTCCATAGCTTTGCAGACAAGGCTCGTCAAGCTTATGGGGCGGTAATTTCCAGGGTCCGTAGAAGCACCGCCTTTGTGGAGTGGGACCACAGTTGCCGTACGCCATTCTTTGGGTACGTATCCTGTAGTAAGGCTAAGATTAAACAGCAGCCTTATGTGTGGGTTTAGTTCCTCATTGAGTTCGTGTAGCACACAGCTGGGGACACCGTCCGGTCCCATTGATGCTGTGTTTTTTGCTTTAGAGAGAGCAGCTCTCACCTGGGCATCTGAGATGTTTGGGAGGCTAGACTCTGGTGGGATAGATATTTCCCCTTTTGGGGGGGAGGGATTTGCACTGAACCTGTCTGCCAGTATGTTGGCAATGTCTGTGGGATCAGTGATTTTTTTATCATTTTGGACTAATTCTGAGCATATCTGGGAGTTTCCACCCAGGTTTCTAACATAGCTAAAGAAGGCCTTATGATTGTCTTTTGTGTCATTAGCGATTTTTCTCTCAAAGTTGGCCTTGGATGATTTTATGAGTGATCGTAGTTTTTTGCTAGTATTGATCAGAGATGCCTTCCCTTTTAGGGATTTTGCTCTGTCATGTAGTAGCTTTCTCCTCTTGTTGTAGAGTTTGTTTATGTCTGGGGTCCACCAGACCGGGCGCCTGCCTTTGGTGGAAAGGGTCTTGATTTTATTAGGGATTGCTTGATCCATACATTCCTGGAGGTGCTCGTAGAAGGCATTTGTAAGGGTTTCAGCAGCGTGGGTTGTGGTTTCCACTGGCTCGGGGGCCTTGAAGGATACCACTCCAGTTTTAAGAAGTGTGAAGTTTGCTTTTGAGAAGTTCTTCAATCTGGTCTTTTTTGCTGGGGATGGGGGAGGGATGTGGATCTCCAATGAGATTAATTTATGGTCTGATTTCACCAATGAGGGATATACTTCCGGTGTGGAGCATTTTGTCCCCATGTTTGTGATGATCAGGTCTAGTATATTTTCTCCTCTTGTGGGAATGGTGACTAGTTGTTCCATAGCATTTGAGTTTATGAACTCCAGGAACCTTTGGGCTAGGGTGTTGGGGCTTGAGTAATGTTCCCAGTCTATGTTTGGGTAGTTGAAGTCACCCAATATGATGGTGTTTGGAGAGACATTCATACTCTCCAGTGTCTTCAGGAAGGCTGTGTGGGTTTCCTGAGTTTGAGTAGGTGGTCTGTAGCATGCTACAAACTGTAGGGCAGTTTTACCTATGGTTAATTGCACCTGGACGGTCTCCGATGCTTAAATGCGTTGCCACTAACCTGGAGGTGTGGGTATCCTTTATGAATATGGATACTCCCCTCCTTTTGTGGTTCGGTCCGGATTTTGGGGCGGGCATGATATGAGGTATAACCTGATAGTGCTGGGGTGCTGTCAGGAGCCTTGAACCAGGTTTCAGTCACAGCACAGACATCGATGTTCTCCATACTGAGGAGGGCTTCGAGGGCGTGCATCTTGAGGTTTAGACTTCTGGCATTGAGCAGTATTACCCTTAGTTTTTCTCCATTTTTGTTTTCTAGGGCGGTACGTTTATCATTTGAGCCTTGCCTAAAAAAGGCACTATGGGGGTGGCAATAGCCTTTGCCAATATCCAGAAGCCCAGGGGTGACAGGTGCAAGCCGTCCCTTGCGAAGCAGCGTGGCTTGTCAAGCATGTCATCCCAGGCAGACAGACATTGGATCCCCTTAGAATGACACCAGTAATTAAGCCAATTATTAAAGCTGATCATTTTGTCTCTGTATTGTGGCATCATTCATGGTGACAGTAGGATACTGCTCAGGGTCAGGGTCATACCGGCCTGGGCTACATAATCTGAGAGCTCCTCTATGTCTCTTTTCATGTAGTCCAGGGAGGTACGTCTCAGGTCGTTCACACCGGCATGGACAATGACTGAGTCATACTTGTACTTGCTGTGGAGTGACCTGAGTGCTTGTGTTATGTGGCGGATTCTAGCGCCTGACAGGCAGCTTACTGTGATCTTTTCCTTGTTCAGTCTGGTGAGTGGGACGTCAGTGCGTCTGACTATGGAGTCACCTATAACAAGTGTGTCTGGCATTGTGTTTGGCCTTAAGGGCTGTGACTGTTTAGCACACTGACTTTGAGAACTATGTGTTGCATGTCTTATGTCTTGAGGTGGCAGTTGCTTGGGTGTCTGCTTTGGAGGCCTCTGTAGTTTTGGTAGATTTTTGATCAGTGCCTCCGAGTATGTCTTTGTGTGTTTATGTGTTTGTTTTGCAGTTGTGATAGTTCCATGTGAAACTGGGTTTGTGGTGTGCGTGGTTTCCTTCTCCTCCTGTCTGGTCTTGCCAGTCCTGAGTTGAGAGAGCTCAGCCTCCAGTTTGACTATATAGTTGCATCTCTCACATGTATTTGTGTTTTGTGGAAGAAGGAGTGGGTTGTCTGTATACATGAGGCAATTGTAACATTGCCTCAAGATGCCCAGATTCACCAGCTGAACAGGAGAGGACGCTAGCAACTGACCCTTCGACATGCTAGAAAAAGTGAAAAAGTTTGCTGTGTAACGGAGTCAAAAGGAACCTATAGGGAAATGGGTACTCAAGGGGATTCTAGGCTAATGTAGTACTTTGTTTAGTATATAAGTACTTTACCTATATAAAAAATGCTTTAGGAGCAAGTGCTGAGCTTTTGAGATGGAGAATAGACTGTTTAAATTGCAAGTAGAGAAATTCTAAGGGAAAAATTGAAGAGCAGACTTTACGGAGCCAGAAATAGTTTAACCTTGTTTAACCGGCTGCCGAAGGTGCTCTATGGGCAACTCCGTGCTAAATCACGCAAAAGCGCGCTAAAGCGGGCTTTATAGCAGGGGGTTGAAAAGAGCTAGGAATTGACCCAAAATGGCCAATAGACTACAAGTTTCTGGCTGGAACCACTGCTCTAGGGACAAATAGGCTGCTCAGTGCTTCCCACTCTCACTGGTGAACAAAGAAGCTTCACTTTATCCAAATAAGGATATGGAATAGCACAGGAGCCAAGCCAAAGCCCAGAGATCAGCAAACTCTGAAGACTGGACTATTCTATTTCAGTAAGGTGGGAAAACAAGATTTTTTTTTTTTTTTTTTTTTTTAGAAAACAGACAGTAAATGCTTTTAAACAGCTAGCGCACTTGAGTGTGTTAGCCTACAGGTAAAATTAAGCAACAAATAACTTTTTTTAAAAGTGCAAAACAGTTAATCAACACAAAAACAGTTTAAATAGAATGCAGAGCTGTATAAACAGGTGGAAATGCAGTCGCTAAGCAGTAAATAATCAAAAAGCCAGAAAAAAATACTTAAATCAGGACAAAGTCACTCTTTTGCTCTCTGCTGCTTGTAGAACTCTGCAGGACACCACGAGCAGCTGTGCTGAGTTGAATACAAAAAGCAGCTAAAGCGGGCTTTATTACAGGGGGCTGAAAAGAGCTAGGAATTTACCCAAAATGGCCAATAGACTACAAGTTTCTGGCTGGAACCACTCCTCTAGGGACAAATAGGCTGCTCAGTGCTCCCCACTCCCACTGGTGAACAAAGACGCTTCCTTTTATCCAAATAAGGATATGGAACAGCACAGGAACCAAGACAAAGCCCAGAGATCAGCAAACTCTGAAGACTGGACTATTCTAGTTCAGTAAGGCGGAAAAACAAGAAATTTTTTTTTTTTTTTTTTTTGCAGAAAACAGAGGAAAAACAGACAGTAAATGCTATAAATGCTTTTAAGCAGCTAGCACACTTGAGTGTGTTAGCCTACAGGTAAAATTAAGCAACAAATAACTTTTTAAGAGTGCAAAACAGTTAATCAACACAAAAACAGTTTAAATAGAATGCAGAGCTGTATAAACAGGCTAAGATGCAGTCGCTAAGCAGTAAATATTCAAAAAGCCAGAAAAAAATACTTAAATCAGTTATAGCAAATACAGTTATAACAAATGCTCTGAAATATACTGTATATTTCCAAAATGTTTGAGAAGGACAGTCAGAACACAAGAAGGTTCAGGCGAAAAAGAAAAAAAAAAGTTTTGTTTTACTTTTTGAAAAGCTAAAAAGGAGGAACAGAAGGCCTTATCAAATGTTCTCTCTGTATTAAGAAGAATGAGCTAATGACACTAGACTGGGAGGTGTGTCACAGTAGGGGCGGGCAACTGCAAAGCCACCAAGTATAAGAGCAACACACCAACAGGGAGACAGCAAGCACTACAGAGTCAAATGAAGGTTTTTAAACAGATAAGGATTTGTGAAGATTCTGAATAGACAAAGTGCTTTATATATATTAAATTATAAAAACAGTAATCTGTAAAAATAATCAAAAGATACTTATATTTTGTAGCTCAGTTGCGGTTAAACAACTTCTCCAGCCTGCACTGTGTGCAAAGACAGAGACCCTACCAAGGTTAGGGCTTAAAGACCAGAACAACAACTTTTTTTTTTACAAGAACACAAAAGAACCAGCCCCCACTAGCCAAGAGATAATTACACAGAGTAAATGTTTCAGTTTATACAATAGCCTAAGACAGCAAGCACTACAGATGGTTGGACTCCTAGTAGAAAACAATGAAGGGAGACTGCTGCAGGAACAGAACCAGGGCTCCCAATACAAAATGAAATCCCGGAACCATCTCATATGTGTCCTCACCAGTGCCACTGGCATCCCTCGGACTGGTGAGCAGGTATGGCACCACTTTGCTGAGTTGAAGCGGAGGAAGAGAATGCTCTTGGACAGGTGGGTCCAAGTTGCCCGGGCAAGGAATGTCCCAACTTTGTGTAATTATCAGTATCAATAAGTGTTTTCCAAAGTCCAGTCTGTGTATGTGATGGATAGGTATGCATAAATGTTTCTCTATCTCCTGTACAGCTCCAGATGAGAGGGCCATGAACATGGACACCCATGCCAGCAGGCTGCTAAGGCTGCATCGTGAGGCTGGTAAGTACAAATCTAGCGTGTAGTATTCGTGGCAAACAAATAGAAAAGAGCAGAATGTCACCTGTCAGTATTTAAAAATGGGTATGGTTTGTACTGAATAAATGAGACATTAGCAGAGTAGTAGTGATGTACAGGGTACATATATCAATAAAAGTGTCAGTACTGGCCAATAAAAGTCAAAACCCCGGACTGTTCTTGTTTACTTTGGTATGTGGTGATATGAATCAAAATATGAACAGTTTCTGCACAGCAACTATAGCTCTGTAAGCACTAAATAGTCAAGGCTCATCTGACAAAGATTGTGGGGTTGCAAAACAGATCAATTATATGAAATGTTTCATGCATCAAGATCTGATACCTGAATAGTAATGCTGTGTTAACCATTGTTTTCCAGAATGTGCTATGTCAAAATATGAATACACAGTATAAGAAGTATCTGCCATGCAGGAATGTCAGAATCACAAGGTCAGATTATACAACCAAGAGAGTATTAGGCAGAAAACAGTCAAATAAGAGACAGCAGTTTCTCAATATCTCATTCTGGTGAAACACAAACATTGTTCTATTTTATGCACAAATAGGCGCAGTTCAAATCCCGGGAGTGGAAGTAAGCTGTATGCATATTTTCACTCAGCAATATGTGTAGAAATAGTCAGGTAGTGTAAACAGAAATTTCCTTCACAGGTCTGCCAGGTAAGAAAATGTATAAATTAGCTGTACGAAGGCTGTAATTATACACTGTGTACAACACTCACTGTTCAACCCCAAGGCTACAAATGACAGCAAGATAAGTACATATATCAAGTAGTCTCCTCCAAGAAATGTCCCTCAAATGTCACGCTGTCATAACTAGTGATCACTGCCGCCTACACTCAGGGTGACTGATATAAATCATGGCCGAGTATGGCAGTAGTGCGCACACACACACATACACAAACTATGAGTGCATATATTTAACCCTGACTATATGAATATGGGTAGAAACAGTCAGGTAGTGTTAACAGAAATTTCCTCCACAGGTCTGCCAGGTAAGAAAAGGTATAAATTAGCTGTAAGAAGGCTGTAATTATACACTGTGCACAAACACACCACTTCCCAACTCAGGCCATAGGGTGATGTAAAGTGAGGTAATACCTGGAGAGCAATGATTAGAGCAATGATCATTAAAGTTGTGAGCAACTGCAGCCTATACAGTTGTTAATTGACATCTCTCTCTTTTCCAATAATCTAAATACATAAATCAATGGGTATGTTTTTCATCAAACCTACTGTTGGGACATGTGTCCTATTGTTCTACAAATATTTAAACGTTTGACTACTAATGTTCCCTGTTCAAATACTATCCTGTTGCTATCAATGTAAACTGCATGATGTTATAATGTCCAGTGCGGTTCCATATATGCATGTGTTCTGTTTGCTATACACCTGTTCCAAATCTGTTTTGGATTAATGGGAATCCGTATGCATGGTGTTATAACTAACCTGGAATGTGTTTTTCATGACTAACCAACATATGTTATAAAACTGCAACACCATGGCAGGTCTGGGAAGGCCGATCCCTGCGGATCCACCTGTCCTGCCTCAACTGACTGTGGCCGAGCACGTCTGGGACCCAACCCAGGATCTCCTTGTCCACTGGTCCTGCACCACATTTGGGTGGAACCGCCTCAGGGGATGGGGCCCACCCCACCAGGGAGCAGGAGCAGGCAGGACACTGTCACCCATAGTCAGAACCTGGGACTGGTGCGTAACAAGCTTCAAAAGGAGTTCAGAGATCTGCTATGCCGGCTTGACAGCCGCGTGGCACATTCTGAGGGTCAGCCTGCCCCTCCTGCTCAGCCCCCAGTACAGCCACCTTTGGGGCCATAAAGGTGCAGTGGTGACTGCCCATGGGTGGGGATCCCAGTCCCATTGTATCAATTTGGGGGCTCGTGGGTGTCCGATTACCAACCACCCTCCCCATCCAAGGTATTTAGCCCCACACGTGTAATGTACTACCCCTGTCTGCTGTCTTGTCTGTCTTCCTACCCAGCCTACCACCCCAAACATACCTCTGATCCTTCCACAACATCCCACTCTCACCTTATAAAAAAAAAAATCTGCTCCCACAAAAAAAAAAAAAAAAAAATCGCCCCATACATAGCTGTCCATTTTGAACAAGTGTTCACTGGACACATGTAATCTGGTCTAGTTGGCTTAACAACATATTACTGTTGTCCTCACCCTTCACTTAGGGGTTTGAGTGTCCAAATTCACCTCCAAATTCTGTACAAATGCACAGCTGTTGCTGTATCAGAAATGGACAGCTATGGACGTTCCCTACACCTGTCCTGCACATCCCTAGCTATCTTTCATATTATCTTTCCCTCTGCATGCCCCCTTTTTCACCACATTCCTATCACCTCTTTTTTCTTTTCTTTTAAAGAAACTAGCTCTGGGATAAGCGAGAATAACTGGCATTAAGCAAGTTTGCACGATGCTAAGCAATGCCTACACACATTAAGCAGTTTCCTGTTTAACCATGTGTTGGCATTGTTTACTATCATGCAAACCCACTTACAACTGCTTAAAACTGCCTTAATCACCCTGTCTCCATCAGTCACTGTTCTGCCAGCAACAAAGTAATTAGCCATTGTAGGACTTGAATCCAAGACCATGTACACCATAGCAAGAGCAATTTACCACTAAGCCATCTGAGCTACAGAAATGCCTTATGCTTTTTCAAACATATAAGTTCATAGCTGTGTACTAGGCTAAGGACGCTGGAGCCTCTACAAGCTTAGTCCATAGGACTGCCCTGGCATTGTGCCATCTGAACTTAGTTCCCCGTGCCTCTGTCGAGTAAAGCCACTAGAGTGATCCCTACGGTGAATTTTCTATTTCCTATCCGCTCATCAAGACTTCTCTTGAAGAGGGCCAGTAAGGTGCTCTGCTTGACATGTATGGGAAGTCTATTCCATAGCACGGGCAGTCTATGGATTATGAACCTATCCCTCCAGCATGTTCTGTTGATTGTGGTAATGAGGTTGAGGTCTCTGGAGCTTGTGATGTGGAGGGATTAGGATTTCTTTAGATGTAGCATTTCTAACAGAGATGGGTCAGACATGGCTGTGTAAGTCAAGCAGAGATTGCCTCTAAGTAGACGATATGAGAAAGAGAATAGTTGGAGTTTTTTGAGTCTGTCCATATAGGACAAATGTTTAAGGCCTAAGATATCATTCAGTAGAGTCATTCAACAGTATATACATGAATCAATCAGGTTGTGTGTGTATATATATATATATATATATATATATAAATAAATGTATGTAAGTATGGAGATGCATATATATGGAAAAATAAATACATAATATATGTACAGATTCACATATAAAATATATACATATATGCATATAGATATATAAAGAAAAGCAAATTAATACATATATATATATATATATATATATATATATATATATATAATGTATGTATATATATATATATATATATATAATGTATGTATATATATATATATATATATATATATATATATATATATAAATGTATGTATATATATATATATATATAATATATATATATAAAATGTATATATATATATATATATATATATATATATAAATATATAATGTATGTATGTATATATATATATATATATATATATATATATATATATATATATATAAAAACAGCAAAAACCACTTCCAGCAGCTCAGGGCAAATTCTCCAAATGTACAAAATCCAAAGTCTTTTTTAAAAATGTTTATTAGGTAAGCACTTTCACAAACAATATGTTTGCTTCCACAGACCATAATAAAAACAGCCATACCAATCATGCTTTTAACCCCCGATGCATTTCAAACCAGCCTATTACTAATCATTCCTTATTAACAGCAAGTAACCCATTCATTACCAAATTACATAGACAAAGCACAAGCAGTAAAAGTTATATCAAATACAGACATAATAAAAATTGGCTTATAAACAACTCCAAATTATTTCATTAGTCTTCTATTTTTCAGCTTAGATGTAATAGCTATATGATCATTAAGCCCATTCCCCAGATGTGCACTAAATTTAATTATTCATTTTAGTTCTGTCGCTTCAGTAAAGTTAGTAAAACTCCTTAACCTAATGTTTTCATGCAAAATCCCCAAGACACTGAACTTAAAAAGGTGATGACTGCCTAACTCCAAAATATGTTTGGCTATAGCACTGTATACATGCCCCCTTCTCAGATAATATATGTGGTCCCTAATCCTCTCTCTTAACCTTCTGTTTGTTTTCCCGATGTAAAATGATGCACAAGTGAAACAGCGGGCAAGGTATACCAAATTCCTACAGTTACAGCTGGCATCTACCTCTAACACATAAGATCTTCCAGTGTCAGGGTGTATAAACTCTGTCCCTTCATGAATATATTCACAGAAATTATACTTGCCACATTTAACTGTACCTATAAACTAGCATTAAAAGCACTAGAAAATGATACATCGATAGTAATACGACCAGTAGACAAGGGGGGTTTAATAGTGATCATGAATAGGCCATACTATTTTCAATGTATGAATGAAATGTTGCAAGATGAACGTACATATAAGTTAAAAGATGTTACTGTGATTAATGAAATCAGAGACAGTATGTTAAATGCGTTAATGGAATGTGTTAATAATGAAGTTATAACTAATGATCTATTTAGATATTTCATGGTAGATCAACCACTTATTTCATCTTTGCAAGGATTACCAAAGATCCATAAAGATCCCTATGCCCCACCGTTTCGACCCATAGTAGCTGGTGAGGGATGGCTAACAGAACCACTATTTATTTATGTTGACAAGCAATTAAAACATGTGCTACAGACTCATGAGTATATTTCTCAGGACAGCAAACAATTCTTACAGGAATTGTATAAGTATACTAATGGTGAAGTTAATGGGGTGATAGGGAATCTGTTGCTAGTAACCTTGGATGTGGTATCACTGTTCACAGTGATACCCAATAGAGATGGAATAAGAATGGTGAAAAGTTTTTTGACTAAAAAGGAGATTTGTTCTGTTGGACAGATTAATGTATTATGTGACTTGTTTGGAATGATTTTGCATAGCAATGTGTTTGCATTTAATGAGAAGTACTATTCACAAGTATCTGTCATAGCTATGTGCACTCCATGCGCCAATAGTTACGCCAATATGGTAATGGCGAGATGGGAATTGGCATGCATGTTATCACATCCTCCAGCAAGGTCATGCATACAGTTTTATAGACGTTTTGTAGAAGACCTTTTCATTTTATGGAAGGGGAGTATAATACAGCTTAAAAATTTTGTACATGACATTAACAGAACTAATGAATTTTTAAAATTCACTTTGAAGCATTCAACTAGGAATAGTAAATTTTTAGATGTTGAGATTAACATTGATACATTAGGACAAAAACACTCTGATAGATTTAGGAAGACTTGTCAACATGCAGCCTATGTCCAAAGGACAAGCATGCACCCCCCCACCACATATTTAATAATATTGTTAGGGGTCAAGCAATGAGATGTTCTAGACTAGCTGACAGAGATAGTCAGTATGAGATGGAAATTAACAAACTAGAAAGAGATTTTGCTAACAGGGGTTACAACAAGGAACAGGTCATGCAGATTTGTCAAGATACTAAACAAATGAGAAATAATACAGCTAAACCTTATTTTTCAGCACATAGAGTATCAGCCAATAATAGAACAATTGATAATAAAATAAGTATTCCCTTGTGTCTTACTTATACTAGGGATAGCAGTTATTAAGAGATATTTTGCAAGGAATTGGCATATTCTTCACTTAGATCATAAAGTGGTGGAGTTAGTGGGGAACAGACCATGGATGGTATATAAAAACATGAAGCACTTAAGTCGTAGGTTATGCTATCCTAAAATGTACTCACAGTTAGTTACTATACCAAAGGGTATAGGTACAGTTAAATGTGGCAAATGTAATTTCTGTGAATATATTCATGAAGGGACAGGGTTTATACACCCTGACATTTGAAGATCATATATGTTAGAGGAAGATGCCAACTGTAACTCCAGAAATTTGTTATACCTTGCCTGCTGTTGCACTTGTGCATCATTTTACATCGGGAAGACAAAAAGAGGGTTAAGAGAGAGGATTAGGGACAACATGTATTGTCACAGAAGGGGGCATGTATACAGTGCTGTAGCCAAACATATTTTGGAGTCAGGCAGTCATAAACATTTTAAGTAGTTCAGCTTCTTGGAGATTTTGCATGAAAATATTAGGTTAGGGAATATTACTAACATTACTGAAGAGACAGAACTAAAATGGATAATTCAATTAACAACAAACACATTTGTTACATTTGAACATCCCTGGTGGATCAGAAACATTGCGAACATTTCCTATCAAAAACTGAGAGTCTCTGTTTTCGAAAGAGCTTCTTAAAGTACATGTCCTCTTGTATGAAAACATAGGCTGTCTGCCAAGCAGTTCAGACAAAGTAGGAGAGATTGCAACAATATTCCAGTTGCTAGAAATAATGTTTCGAATAGCTTGCATGTCCCTGCAGACAGGAATTGGAAAGCTTAAAGTTCTATCTGCTAATTGAGTGCTACTTTGTTGCTTAGGTTGGAAACCATATTTTAGAATAGGTTGATAGGAAACATGTATGGCATTAGTAATTTCTTCAGTTACTTTTGCGTTCAAGTTTCTGGGGTAGTGATTTTGTAAAAAAAGTTCACCAAGTAAGTCAGCCTCTTTTCTAAAAAGCTGATCATCGCTAACCATCCTAGAAAGTCTAATGTTTCATGTAAAAAGGGTGCTGGCTTGGAAATTATTATGGTAGGTATCTTTATGATAAATGTTAGAAGTTAGACACTTGTTAATGTAATCAATCGAGATGGAAGTGTTCAAAAAAGACACTTGGCTTTCGCAACCTGATTTAACGAAAGACAGGAAAGTAATACTGTTTTCCATATCTCGTATGAACATGTCCAACTGCATAACTGTGCCAGTCCACGCAAAAAAGATATCGTCAACATATCTACTATTATACCGAATAAAAAAGGTAAATTACAAAGGGATTTACTACAATATGGCAATAGGAATGCTTACCCTGTCTCCACTACTAAAAGTAACCAGTGGTTTCTTCAAAGACAGTATCCTCATAAAGTTCCTAATTTGCAGAGACAACTGAATTATTTTCAAAGGCACACAAATAACTTTCAAAGGCAAACAAATAGTTTTCAGCAGCATAATGGATACAAAGTTTCTCTTCACACTTTACTTCTAATGCACCAGATAATTACAGGGAACCTCTTGCCTTTTCACCTCCCAACCCTGCTGCAGATGTCAATAACAACACCTCACAGGTAGTTCAGAACTTGAATGAATTACCACAACCTTTTTTATCTCCAGGCAGGATACAGACTGAACTCTCTGGCCAGGCAAAGAGAATGGATTCCGGAATCAGAGGGAGGGGAGGAGGCAGAGGCTCGTGGAGATTTCAGAATCTGGGTCACCCCATGACAACCCAGAGCCGTGCTGTGATTTATTAAATGGAATTTTCACTTCTTCTAATGGTGATTCTGGTGTAATAGTAACCTGAAATGTATTGAAAAGTTCTGTTTTTAATCTTTCAAATAGAGTGGTGATGTCAGATCACCTGTCTTTACTAAATAAAGGTATTTCATACGTACCAGCACAACGAGCGCATTTAGCAGATGTTTTGATAGACCTGCGCTTGTATGTTAAGAAGTTAAACTTAAAATGCTTTTTCTCTGAACATGTAAACAATGACAATACTGACTTTATAAATGGTTCTAATGAGGTTTTGCAGAATGTAATGGACACTCAGGTGACAGATGAAATCACTGTTAATAACCTGCCCCTGAAAAGAAATAGTGTGTTTACCCCTGGGTTGAATAATTCCCTTAGCACATTCTTACAGCTCTGTGAATCTGATATTAGACAGATGACTAGTAATACTTCTTCTGTGAAATGGTTTAATTTGACACCAGGAGAATTTTCAGCACTAAATGACCTTACTATCGATAGATATTTAAGAATCATGAAAGCAGACAAAGGGGCAGGGCTTATTATGGAACAAACTGATTATGTTAAAGCTACTGAGTCTGAATTGCTCAACAGCAACTATTACAAAAGTGTTACAGTGGCTTTTGTTAAACAGCAATTTAAAAAGATAGACACTTTACTATATGCTTTAGAAAGGGACTAATATATCACATTTGAAAAGGTGTAGTTCATGCTGGTGTCTAACCCAAGTTTAGGGAAATGTTTCGGAAATCCTAAAACCCATAAAAATCCAAACAACCCTCCATTCAGATTTATTATTTCTAATAAGCGTACTAAGAG